>NW_006921827.1:4767420-4795193 GCF_000298275.1 Orycteropus afer afer | reverse complement strand
AAAAAAAAAAAGACAGAAAAAAATATATATATATTGTTCTATGTCCTGCTTTGGTGAATAGTGACCAGGGTCTTAAAGAGCGTTCAAGCAGCTATCTAAGGTGTAAATATTGGTCTCTCCTTGTTCAGGCACAAATAAGTGTGAAGAAAATCAAAGGCATATGGAAATTAGTCCAATAGACTAATGGACCAGGGAACCTCAGTTTTCATAACCCTGAGAGCAGAACTAGGTGGTGTCCAGTTACCAATGCCAACCCCTTGGAAAGGGATCAAAATTAGAGACCTTGGATACAGTGGGAGGAAAAATGTGGAACAAAATTCAAAAACAATAAAGTGACCAGAATTTCTGGTTGAATAGAAACTGGTGACATCCCCGAGACTATAGCCCTGATTTATTTTTCAGGCCTGGGATTGGACTCACATCCATGGATTAGCTCTCTGCCATACAGTAGAAAGGCCTACAAGGAACACCAGCCCCAGGGAGATCCACCCCTAGAACAATCAACCATAAGAGATCAGAAGAGCAGCGTTTGCATAGGGGAAAATCTAGACAGGCAGGATACATAGGTAAGAAGGATACAGGGAAGGGGTAGTCACAAAGAGGAGATGGGAGGAGAGCTGTTTATTGTTGGGATTCTTAATCAATGCTGTGAAACAGAATGTGTATGAACTGTTGAGTGTACAATGAATCTGCTTTGTAAATTTGCACAACAAAAAATTTTAGAAAAAAGTCTTCCAGTGACCTGTGAAGAGCCACCTGTCCAGTGTTCCTGGTTAATTTTCTCCCCATTTCATGCCACAGGTACATCCTTGATAATAGCTGTAGATAATGAGAGTTGTGTCTGTGAAGAACCCTTTTTTTGCCAGGTACTATTCTCAGCACCTATATTTCTACTAACTCACTCAATCCCCACCACAATACTACAATGCAGGTATTACTATCATTCCTGTTTCTTATGTGAGGGGTTTTTCCAGTGACCTGGAGAGCTGGCAACTCCTACCTATTCTCTGCCTCCCAAGAGTTTCTTTTTAGAAGAAACTGACACAGTTGTCAAATGTATGTTGATCCTTCTGGCATGGAGTGGTCTGATCTGGAGTTAATGCCTTAGGAAACTAACACCTGAGACCTAGGATTGAGTGGAACCTGGTAAATGACACCCTTAATCTCCACCTGGGTTTGAACCAATTGAAAAATTATACAAGAGTAGACATATGGAGGCCAAATACAGCATTGCCATTTTACTGGTTAAGCTGGTATTGGAGAATATGATTTATAAATGTGGGTTGATAAGCTTCACAGCCCTGCATTCCACAATCAAATAGAAACACTCCCATTCTTAGGAAGTGTTGGACCAGGACAGGCATCCCTCTGACAGGGGAACTCAGGCACTTTGTGGTCAGGTCTGCCCCTGAAAAATAGAAGGGACTGTTCATGCTTAATTTTTCCTTCCAATCTCACCGATAAGATTAAGCCACTCCTTCTCTCCTGGGGAGGAATGAGTAAGAGGGTAGAGAAAGATTGGGAACAACAGGAACAAAAAATTAGGATTATAAACACATATGACCAACAATATTGAAGACAGAATTTTTAACACTTTACCTGCTATGATCTGTGGTAAATAAGAAAATGAAAGTAACAAAGTCAGCTTTGATAAACTGAGGGCAACTTGCGTATTTTATCTTTTGGTTGAGTACTTATTAACCAAACCAAACCCACAGCCATCAAGTCAATTCTGACTCATAGTGACCCTGTAGGACAGAGTAGAACGGCCCCATAGGGTTTCCGAGGCTGTAAATCTTTATGGAAGCAAACTGGTTCATCTTTCTACCACAGAGTAGCTGTTGTATTCTAACCACTGACCTTTTGGTTAGCAGCCAAATGCATTAACCACTGCACCACCAGAGCTCTTTTGAGTACTTATTAGATATTACCAATTGTTTACATTCCTATTATTCACTTATCTTTATAAATGTATATGTTGTCACGTGCTAGAGAGTTGATTTTGACTCATAATGAGCCCGTGTGACAGAGTAGAACTGCCCCATAGGGCTTTCTAGGCTGTATTCTTTAGGGGAGCAGATCACCAGGTCTTTCTCCTGCAGAATTGCTGGATGGGTTCAAATCACTGATCTTTCAGTTAGCAGCTGAGTGCTTATCCATGGCACACCTATAAATGTACATATGTTACATTTAATATCAAAAATTTTCAGTCTCCATTTTTAAGTCTGTGGCTAAGAACCATGAAAAACTAAGTATTACATAAACAGAGTCTTCTAAAAATTCAGCCCCACTTCTTATTGTGTAATATAGCCCTGAACTACACTGCAAGCTTCTTGAAAATACAAATTCTTTCACTTCTTTGTATTGGCTAAAAGACTATGCATATAGTAATTGATTTATATAGGCATTCCCATTAATGCATGCATGAGGGAAGAATTAGTAAAGTGAAAATAAATCTCATGGGCTTTTGAACGTGTAGTTGGGCAGGTGGTGGGGGGAGTGGGGAAGTATAGGCAGCCACTAACTTACAAACAAGTGGTTCCTAATCATTTATATGTCAGTTTGGGGAGATGAGAATAATTTTCCCACAGAAGTTCTACAAGGTGGAAGTTTAGATACAAAAACCTAGAGCAAGATTCATTTAAGTTTCTCTTTTTTTTTTTTGTTAGGTACCAGGGATGGGAGGGGAGAGGAGAGAAAATTGCTGGATAGGTAAGAGACAATTATTGATTTGGGTGAAGGGAAAGTCAATATACCAAAAGCAAGTGACCAACACAAAGATACTAAGGAAAAGGAAGACACAGAGAGATGCACAAGAGGTACAGACAACAAAGATAAATACATTTACATACACAGTACTGCATTAGGAGGAATAAACATAAATGTACAGGTGGATACATAGGTAGACAGGCTGAATGATGATCATGTATGTCCAGGCAAAGGGAACATACTCATAACTATATATAAGTTTGGCAGATTATATTTCTACATACATATTTGTATGTGCTATAAGAATGCCCATATATATAATAGAGCTAATGGGCACAAAGATATGATAACTTCTTAGTCACAGCCAACCACGTTGAGGGAGCGAGTTATTGGGCACATGGGCTCAGGACCATGGTTGCGGAGACATCAATGTCAATTGGCATAACATAGTACACAAAAACACTGTTCTACATCCTACTTTGATGAGTAGTGACTGGGGTCTTAAAAGCTTGCAAGTGGCCATCTAAAATGCAACAACTGTTCTCTTCCCTTCTGTAGCAAAGAAGAATGAAGAAAACCAAAAACGCATCCAAACAATTAGTCCAAGGGACTAGTGGACCATGTTAACCTCTGCCTATATGACTCTGAGACCAGAACTAGATGGTGCCAGGCTATCACTGTCAACCACTTGGAGAGAGATCGGAGCAGGAGATCCAAGATAGAATGAGAGAAAAAAATTCAAATCATAAAAACTGGCTTACTGGTCTGATAGAGACTGGTGAAACCCTGAAGACTATGTCCACTAGTCACCCTTTGAGCCTGGAAATGAATTAACTCCTGTGGCTTCCAGCTCAACTAAAAACATGTATATCAGGTGAATATTTATCCTGGGGAGGTACACTCCTTAGAACAATCAACAATGGGAGATCAGAAATGAAGTATTTGAATGGGGAGATAGCTCAGAAAGCAGAAATGCATAGGAAAGGACACAGGGAATAGGTAACCATGGGGAAGTAGGAAGAAAGCTGTTACATTAGGGGGACTGCAATCAATATCACAAAACAAAATGTGTATGAACTGTTGTACAGAAAATGAATTTGCTCTGTAAATTTTCACCCAAGTCACAACTGATAAAAACAATAATTTAAAAAAAAAAAAAAGATTCATTTAAGTTTCAGATGAAAGCTCTAACATCTTACCGCACAAAGAATGTTCTGGGTGTTTCATTGCTGGACCTTAGCTGCGTACTAAGGAGAAAGAATGGTGCCTATGTGCTGAAGGGGCAGGGAGGTGGCATCTTTTGACTTCCTCCTGCAAAAGAGGAAGACAGAATCACCATCAGCAGCCCAAAACCTATTGCTATGAGGCCAGGTGTGCAACCACCCTCCAGCCCTCTTACTAGCCTTGACATCAATGATTCCTCCTGCAGCACCCACCACCTCTTTGCTGGGTTCCATAATTTTCTGCAGTAACCACATAGACCTCACAGATTATGGGGTTTATTAGGGAAGCAACAGGCTACAATGGAAGTTCAGGAACACACTCAGGATATAGTTCTTCAATCAGGACAGTCTCTCCCCTCTGCTGTGTCCTTAGACACTGTTTTCTGGCCCTTGGCCTTTCAGCCTGGCCTCTGCCTCTGTGGGCCAGGTAAGCCTGCCACTCTACCCCATGCCTCTCGATTCCACTGCTGCCACCTATCAGCAAGGCATCTCTCTTAGCCACCAGTGAGATTTCTTTTCTGCCTCTAGGAGGGCTCATTTTAAGCCTGGCGGAGTGACAAAACCAACCAATCCCAACATCAGATATCTACACACCTGAGAGACAGTGAACTTTCCCAGAAGATTACTCCATGCTGCCCCAACAAAAATACCCCAGGTGGATGATTTTACAGGAGTTTAAAAGCAGGTACTCAGTTGCTCACAGCTAAATCCACCACAGAATTAATTGCCAGATTTATGATAGGAAATAATTACAACCAGCTGCCCAGCCAAGTTGACAGATATTTGCATGGTCCCACCTAGTAATCCATTGGAAGTTACAACAATTATGGCTAGAAAAGCCATACCATGCAACTCACTACACCACACTAAGGGAATGGGGAGGGAGACTAGAGAGTGAGGTTGAGAAGGAGAGTGCAAGGAGCCTGGAGCCTGAGGAGCATCCTAGGATTTTCACCTCTCTTCCTTCCTTCCACCCTTGTTACCACATCACCTCTCCAACCCTAAGACAAGAAGGAAGCCAAAGGAGAGGCCTAAGAGTGGGAAGAGAGAGTTTTGCAAAGACAAAAGAGGAGAAGGAAAAAGCAGAGAAAGGGCTGGTGCCCAATAAAAACAAAGAGAGCCCCTGCAGCTAGCCCATGGCTCAGGAAACTTACTGCTATCGAGTTGTTTCAACTCATAGCGACCTCTCCTTGGGATTCTGAGACAGTATCTGTACGGAAGTAGATTGCCCAATCTTCCTTCTGAGAAGTGGCTGGTGGTTTGAACTGCCAGCCTTCTGGTCAGCAGTCAAATGCCTTAAGCACTACGCCACCAGAAGCTGTTCTTATGTGAGATACATTCATTGAGTCAACAGGGCTGAATACCAACATGTAAGGGAAGAAGAAAAGTAAATCTATCCTAACTGATAGGGATTATAGCATGTTAGATGCTATAATGAGTCAGATCCCAGTTCCAAGGCCAGCATCATTGCTTTCCAACTGTAATGTCATGAGAAAATTATTTAATCTCTGCCTGATATATACCAACACCTCCATGCTATGCACAGTTCTAAACACTTTACATGTATTATCCATTTAATTCTTAAAATAAATACTCTTAGGAAATGCAGGCTTAAAGAAGTTAAGTATCATGCACACTGGTGCCACCCAGATTCTCTTTCAGGGAAGGGCTTGTTGTCTCACCTTCTGAGAGTGCTGGTGGCTGAAAGGTCTTCTGCTGCTGACTCTTCTGCTCAGATCAAGAGCTGCCTTGTCCAAGGCCACACCCCTTTTCTGGGTGACTCACATCCAATGACTAATCAGTGCGAGTGTATGAAGACCTTCTCATCTCTGCTATCCTTAGGATGATTCTGAAAGGCCAGTCTAGCACCAGAGCTCTTGGGCATGGCAGCTCATCTTCTCCCTCTGACCACCCCTCCCTCTCACAGGTGTTGGACCAAAGATATCCCTTGTTTTGGTTCTCTAGTGCCACCATAACAGACATAACCACAAATGGATGGGATTTATTCTCTTATGGTTTGGGAGACTAGAATTCTGAGTTCAAAGTGCCAGCTCTAGGGGCTGGGTAAAGACCGCTCGACCTTGAGCTTCAGCAATACCTCTTGTTCCCAGCCCACTGGAGCTGGAGATTTCTCTTAACTCAGGCAGCTGCCAGCAGCTCAGGCTAACAAACCAAGGTCAACAAGTAAAACAGCACAGTCCAAAGGTTATCAAGCAATATGGAAGGCTACTAGTTCACATCCAGAAATAGTCCCAAGATTGGCAGACAACATGCCAGGCCACTCACTGATGACTTGGCCAAATGCATGATCCAAATGTGCCAGAAGCTTCTTTTTAAATGCTGGAAGCAGACCATATCCCTAATGTAAGTACTCAGCTGCTCACACAATATTCTACCCTGGAGTTGATTACCAGTCTCATCATGGGAAATAACTATATCCAGCTGCCCAGCCCCTCAAAACAAGGCTCAGCCAACTTGACACATAACTACCACACCCCTGAATAAATGGCCTGCATACTAAACTTATTTCAGAGTCTGCTTCTTGGGAATCCCAGACTGAAACACTAAGTAACTTCTCTAAGGGCCCTAGTGGGGAGGGACAGAATCAGGATACATATGTAAACAGAATGACACCAGAGTCTGAACAACTACTCCCACTACACTGCTCCAAACCATTACCTATTAGTGCTTCATTACCTTGAGAATCCTACCACAATCGTTACATGCTCTTCTTATCTAGCCCTAATTTTTCATTAGGCATATGGGACATTGGTGTTTCAGTAGTAGAATTCTCACCTTCCATTCAGGAGATACAGGTTCCATACCTGGCCAATGCACCTCATATGCAGCAACCACCATCTGTCAGTGGTGGTTTTCATACTCTAGTAGCATAGTGCCTAAGGCACTTGACTGCTAACCAGAAGGCTGGCGGTTCAAACCCACCAACCACTCCTCGGAAGGAAGGTTGGGCAATCTACTTCCGTAGTGCTACTGCCTCGGAAACCCAAGGAGGGGTCGCTATGAGTCGGGGCCAACTCAACAGCACATAACAACAACAACAATAACATGATGCTGTAGGTTTCAGCAGAGCATCCACAATAAGATAAACTAGGCAGAAAGGCCTGGCAATCTACTTCCAAAAATCAGCCAACTAAAACCCTATGGATCACAGTGCTCCAATCTGCAACCGATCACAAGGATGGCACAGGACTGGGCAGTGTTTTGTTGTGGTGTGTATGTGGTCATCATGAGTCAGGGGCTGACTCAACCACAGCTAACAACATCAACCTATGATTCAAGTAAAAATTTTGCCTCCAAACTAGAATCCAAACACAGAATTTTAATTAAACAAGAGAAGAGTATACAGCTCTCTCTGTCTTTGAGGAATAGTGTTTTTGTTTTTATGTGCTATCAAGTCAATTCCAATTCATGTCAACCGTAAGGGACAAATTACAACTGCCCCATAGAGTTTCCTAGCTTGAAATCTTTATGGGAGCAGATTGCCAGGTCTTTTCTTCCGCAGAGCCATGGTTAGTTTCAAGTCACCAATTTTTCTGTTAGCTGCCAAGTACTTAACCAGTAGATCTCATATTAATAGGCTCTCTCCTGACTCCTTCTATCTCTGTTTTTACAAATTATTTTCTACAGCAAACCCAATCAGTGATACAGGAAAAGGTGAAGATTTCCTGAGCCCAGGACTAAAGACTAGAATGAGAAAGACAGAAGTTTACTGAACAAGCTCTCCTCTTAAAAACTGACACCATTTTGAATCTTGGTGAAAGGTTCATCTAGCCAACCTGAGGGTTTTCTAAAAAACATTTTCTATTATACACAGGCTACGACGATATTTTTAAAGTCAGGCATTTCTTTCACTCTGTTCGGATCCCTCAGTTTAAACTAGAACAAAAAAGGAGCACACTTTTCACCATATCAAAGACCAAAATAGTCTGATGTTGATTTAAACAATGGTGCATTTCTAAATACAATACTAGTTTTGACGTTGTTACCTTTGTTTCTGCTGTGGGTTTCATCACCACCTCTTCAACTGTAACAGTATTTCATTTACAAACATGTTGTACTGTCTAAATTTAACCTAATTAGCAAGTAGAGCACCTTATCATCAGAGTAATTTGCTACCCTCTTTTCCCCCTCCCCAACTGCTCTCAGGCTTAGTGTAAAGCCATTTCCGAATACCATGAAAGGATAAATGGAAACTGGTCTTGAGTAGAGAGAGAATAAGATCATGTCTCCATTTTCTTGTATCTGACTTTTTCTAAGGTTTTTACCTTTCAGTAAAGAATATACCAAATTCTGTGGCTGCCAATAAGCCCCTGATAATCAACCTGTCCCCTTTCTTTCTGCCCTAATTCCTGGTGTGTTGGTAATCAGTCAGCATTTCCCAAGCCCCCTCCCCCTTCCCCTGGTGCTCTGTGAAGTACTGGGCTGAAACATCATGTACTGTGCTTTCACCTTGCCTCTGATTGTTCTGGTCATGTCAGATATGTACCTTTGATGCAGACACTGCATTGTATAAAAGAGGAAAAAGTAGCAGAAAGGAGGGAGAGAGATTACCAGCTCAAAGGCTTTGAAATCTTGATTTCATTGAGATGAAAACATGCCTTATCTACCTTCTTTAGACGTTGCTGATCACATTAATTCCAGATGAAAAGTAAGTCAGTAGGTATCTTTCCTTTTTTTTTTTCCATACTCGTGAAGTTTTTCTGCAGGGAGTCTATAAAGGAAAACTGTCTCTCTCCTAGCGCTCCTAGGCAAAGCATTGAAGTACAATCCACCGAAATCAAAGTGACAGCTAGAAGGCACCCCTAATCACCAGCTCTCCGAGTTCTTTCAGTACTTGAATGCAACTGTCAATCATCAAGTTCTTTTTGTAGACCAAACAAGTAGCAATGAATGCAAGGTCTAATGCAAACTTGCCAAAAAGACATAGCTATCTTTTCACATCCAATAGCAGTATCTAATGACAGAGCCTTGAAGCAACAGTAAGCTAAGATATTACGAAAAACTCATCAAACCTAACTATCAAAGAAATCATTAAAACTAATGATGTCTATCACAAAGTCACATGGCCACAGTTACTATGTTTTCCGTACCAAAAGTGAACTCATGTCTAATACATGGTTTAACTATAAAAATTAATTCAATAGTTTTCTACTGAGTGACTACAGTGTACTGGGCACAGTTCTCAGCCCTTTGGATAAAGTCGTGAATGTAACAGGCAAATCCCTGCCCTCATAAAAGTCACATTCTAGTAACACATAGATATAAAGTATAACATTTCATAATTTTAAGTGATATGAGAAAAATGATTGCTACTGCCATACCTCTTTCATCCCCTTCATATCTAAATCATGGGAAAACAATGGAAAGTCTATAAATCAGACCAAGAGATACTTGGAATTAAGAAATTCCTTCATTCACTTGTGATGAGTGAGTTAGGAAAAGCTGAAGGGGTTTATTACTATTTACCATTGTCTCGCATCACTGGAATCTACGATATCATCACTGTTCTCCACAAAGTCCAGCCTCCTTCAGTGCAGAATCATATCTAAATCATTCTAGACTGTTGTTGTTGTTGTTATGTGCCATCGAGTCTGCCCCGACTCATAGCAACCCCTCCTTGGGTTTCTGAGGCAGTATCACTACGGAAGTAGGATTGCCCAACCTTCCTTTCGAGGAGTGGCTGGTGGGTTTGAACCGCCAGCCGTCTGGTTAGCAGGCAAGTGTCTTAGCCACTATGCTACCAGAGCTCCCCATTCTAGACTAGAAAGTATCTATTCTACTAGTCAATGTCTTACATGATATTATAAGGAAACCAGCTGTTATTGGTCAAGAAAATAGGCCTTAGTAAAAGCATGTGAGCCAGTCAATTGAATAGGAGTCCAGAGAAAATGATCAGAGAAGGAGGAATGGAGCTAAATTTCTTCCTCCCCCAGCTTTCAAACCCAACAGTTATTTCTGTCATAGAAGAGAAGTGAGAAGACAATCACATGATTTACAAGGGAGAGCTTGAGGGAGATCCTACTGGATGAAAAAACATCGTTATTTAATATGGTCTTCAGGCAGTTAGAAGTAGGCAGTAAGAAGGGACTTGTGATTTTTCTACCTTGACATCCGGTACTATTTGTCTGGATTTGCCTTTTATTTATTTATTTATTTATTTTTCCTATTGGCTGCTGTTGTTGCACTAAAAATAGAAGCAGGTTGGGACACTGATCCACTTAGATGATTTTACTCATTGGGAAGAATGGGGATGGAATGAGAACTAATTTTTTCTCCTCTCACTCCTCTAAGCATCTTTATCCATTCTTATAGTTTTATCTATTGTCATCAGTCGCAGGCTCCAAATGTCTGCAGCATTCAAATGCATGTTGTATATGCTCCTGTAGCATCTAAACCTCAGTAGGGCCAGCACTGGGCTCGTGATCCTACTTATGTGCTGAATACTGCTCTTCCTCACTGCTACTACATCATAACGAAGAGTACGGTCATCCCTGAAGTTCCCAACTACAGCAGCAGCAACTTGGAAAGCATTCTTGTTTATGTCAAGTCCTTGTCAGCATAGTCTTGTTCAAGCCCACAGAGAAAGGAAAGAGAAAAGCTCCAAGGCAAATTGCTTGTCTTTCCAGTTAGAGATGACCGAAATATTTCACTTACATAGCCAGGTGTAAAACTTACTGTCTGTGTTTACATGCTATAACACAGTGCCTAAGGCATCTGACTGCTAACCAGAAGGTTGGTAGTTCAAACCTTCTAGCCATTCTGCTGAAGCAAGACTGGGCAATCTACTTCCATAAAGTTTACTGCCTTGGAAACCCAATGGGGATCACTATGAGTCAGAATCAACTGGATGGCAATTGGTTTGCTTTGTTTGTTTTCTTTAGTTTGGCCACTACTTAAGGAGCTCAGGTAGTACAGTGCCTAAGGTATGTGACTGCTAACCAGAAGGTTGGCAGTTCAAACCTATCAGTCAGCCCACCTAAGGAAGATGGGGCAATCTACTTCCATAAAAATTTACTGCCTTAGAAACCTAATGGGGGTCGCTATGAGTTGGAATCTAGTCAATGAAAGTGAGTCTATTCTGCTCTGGCTAGTATTTAGTCATGTAGCCATATCTAGCTGTAAGGGCACCTTGGAAATGTAGTCCATGTGCCCAGGTAAACTTTACTACCATGAATAAAGGAAAGAAGGCTTTTAATGTACACTTAACAGCCTCAGCCATAGTCTCCCTGCAAGAATCCCACCACATCTACAAACTTAGCCTCCATATTGGGAACAGAATAACCTCTCTAAGAGGAAGTCTGATCATGCCCTCCTCTTTCCTAAAGCCCTTCTCATTGTTACACTCCTCACACCAACACTATGTCTGTGACTTTGTCCTACATTTCATAAGAAAGTAGGAGTCATCAGATGTCAATGTCCTCACCTTCTCACCAATGAATCTACACGTGAACCCACATCTGTTTCATCTTTTCTTTCTTTCCTCCTGCTACATCATTGGAATTGGCCCTCCTACTACCACATCTCAAAGGCACCTATAACAACAACACCTACCACCACATCAGTCCTTCCATTACCAAAAGCCAATCGTATCTTTCTCCCATCTCTCAAGGAATTTCCTTTAGATTGAACATTCTCCTGTTGTTATTAATTTCTTCTTTCCAATAGGTCATTCCCTTTAGCATATGGATTTGTTATAATATTTCTCATTTTAAAAAATGAAAAGAAAAACCCCACTCGACTTCAAATCATTCTTAAGTTTTTGCCAACATTTCTTCTTATTTCGTTGTTGTTGTTGTGTGCCGTCGAGTTGCACCAGACTCATAGTGACCCCTTCTTGGGTTTCCGAGGCAGTATCACTATGGAAGTAGATTGCCCCATCTTCCTTCCAAGTAGTGGCTGGTGGGTTTGAACCACCAGCCTTCTGGTTAGCAGTCAAGTGCCTTAGGTACTATGCTACCAGAGTTCCCTTTTCATAGCCAGGTGTAAAACATTTATCTACAACATGTAAAAGAGATGTACGTGTGGCTGTTGAAATTGTGTTGTTTATCTATGAGCTTTACTGAACTCCTAAATTACTCCTGAATGGTAAATGTTCAGTTACCCACCCCCAATTACTCTGTGAAACAGAAGTCTTTCTCTTTTGTTAAAAGTGATAATAAATATGAGTAGTTAAGACTGAATCAGGAGTCATAGTGATCAAGAAATGAAATATATCTATGTTTATGCTTTAAATAGTAGCTTTGTCCTAAAGTAATGCTGTGTCAGTTTATTCCAAAATATAAAAAGCAGAGTAAAGAACAAAACTTGAGCACATGTAGCAAGCTATAGAACTTTTGAAAGGATGGATTTTATCAGCCATGGATTATAATACCTCTCTAAAAATAAATTGAAATGTCCAAAATAAATTGTCGAAGTTCAAAGGAAAAAAAAAAAAGATGAATCTACACCCACCAACTCCATTAGTCACAAGCCATTTGCTTCTTATTCACATAACAGTGTCTTCCACCTGCATCACAACACCAAAACAGTCTCTGTCACAGTTAACAAGGATGGCCAATTGCTAAGTACAATGGTTGTTTTTGTTGTTGTTCTTATCTTGCTTGATCTCAGTAATGTTTTCCAAAATTGATAGTTCCTCATTGTTGAAACATTTCTTTTTCTTGGTTTCCACGACTGTGTACTCCATTTGTTTTCCTTCTACCTTCCTGGTCTTCAGAAATCGTCCTTGAATCCTCTTTGTTCTCCACTTCACCCTATACCTCCAGTACATCAGCAAATCCTACCAGGGTCCCAAGACAGTTCTTGAATCTGTCTCTGTCATGCTATTTACACTATCTAGTTCAAGAAAACATCAGTTCTCACCAGGATTACTAGAATAGCCTCCAAACTGCTCTTCCGGCTTCAACTCCTGCTGCCTTTAAACCATCTTTCCTTTCAATTTTAGGGAGAGTTTCAGCCATTCTCTTTTTGTGTATTTCGTCTCCCTTAAGTTGGTATTTTGTTGCTGGATATCTAATTAGAGTATGTTAGACTTTCTTCTTACTCTATCCTCTACTTTCTTTACCCTTTCATATATTTCACACCTATCTTTTTGTCCATTTGTGCTGCATTTTGGATAATTTCTTTAAATCTATTTTCTAGTTTGCAAATTCTTTCCTTATTTGTGTCTAATCTGCCATTAACCTCATGCATAGATTTTTAAATTACTACTATTATGTTTTTACTTCATAAAGTTTTATTTTTCAAATTTTCTTGATCACTTTTGTAGTCACTTTGTTTTCTTCATAGTTTTAGTACCTTCTTTTACATCTTTAAATATATTAAATATACATATTTAATAACCTAAGTTTGATCATTTCAACCTTTAAAATCTTTATAGATCTTATTTTATTGTTTCTTCTTTCTTTGTGTGTTTTAGGACATTATCCTATGCTTTAAGCTCATATTTCTTAGAGAATTATTTGGTAGTATTTTTGTAGTCTGGGAAAATGGTGCACCCCTCTAAATATGTTTTGTGTTTATTTTTGATGCATTTTTGCTAACACTACTGACCTGGGAAACTGAAGTACTTGGTTGATGTTTTTTGGACTACGAAGGTAAACTTAAGTCAGGCTACGAGCATGTGTGGCAGCTGTTTGTGGTTGAAGTATCAGGGGAGATCAATGCCCACATTAAGAAATTCTGTTTCTTTTCTGACTCTTTTTGAAAGGATAGTTCATTTTTATTTTACTCTTACATGATTGTGTAAGCCTTTGGAGCCTCACCTTATGCAGGCATCTCCCATTAAACTGTAGGCAGCTGTAGACTTGTGTCTTTTTTCCCTAGACCTCTGGTGGCTGTCAAAACTGAGGCTCACCATTAGAGAGGTACAAATCAAAATAACAATGAGATACCATCTTGCCCCAGCACTAGTAGCAAAGTTCAACAAAACAGAAAATAACAAATGCTGGAGAGATTGAGACTCTCATACACTGCTGGTAGGATGGTAAAATGATACAACTGCTGTGGAAAGCAGTATTGCAATTCCTTAGAAAGTTGGAATTAGAAATACTATTTGACCCAGCCATTCTATTATAAGGTATATATCCTAAAGAAGTGAGAGCCAGGACATGAACAGATATAGACATACCCATGTTCATCACAGCAATATTTGCAATAACCAAAAGATGGAAACAACTTAGGTGTCCATCAACTGAAGAATGGATAACCAAACTATGGTACATACACACAATAGAATACTATGCAATCCTAAAGAATAATGTAGAATCTGCAAAACACCGCATAATGTGGATGAGCTAGGAGGACATTATGCTGAGTGAAATATGTCAATCACAGAAGGACAAATATTGTATTAGTCTGGTGTTGTAAAAAGTCAAGGAAATGTTTCTATATGGAAGGAAATTTTCTTTGTTGGTTACCAGGAGTGAAAGGGGAGGGGAGGGAACACTGTTAGATAGGTAGAGACAAGTATTGTTCTGGGTGAAGAGAAGGGCAATGTACCAAATGTGAGAGATCAACACGGTGGCATTGAGGAAGAAGACATAGAGGGGTACATGGGACGTACAGACAACAAAGATGAACCCTTTTGCACATACAGTACTGTGTTGTCAATGAAGGCAAATTTGGCTCTACAAGTGGATAGATGGGTAGACAGGCTGAACTATTAGGTATGTCTATGCAAGGGGAGTGTGCCCAAGACCATGTATAGGGCTGGCAGACAATGTTTCTACAAGTGTATTGGTATGTTCTGTAAGAATTCCCAGTTGTACAGTAGAGCTGACAAGGGACAAGGTTTTATTCATTTCTTGGCCCAGAGGGAGCAAGTAGTTGGACCTGTGGGCTTGGGACCATAGTCACAGGGGACATCAAGCTCAATTGGCATAACATACTACCCAAAACATTGTTCCCTATCCTACCTTGGTGAGTAGCGACTCAGCTCTTAAAAGCTTGCTAGTGGCCATCTAGATGCAACAATGGGTCTCTCCTCATCCAGAGCAAAGAAGAATGAAGAAATCCAAAGATTCATGGAAACAATTAGTCCAAGTGACTGGTATACCATGTGATCCTCAGTCTATATGACTGAGACCAGAAGAACTACATGGTGCCCAGCTACCACTGTCAACCACCAGGAGGGAGATCTATGTAGGAGATCCTGGATACAGTGGGAGAACAATGTGGAACAAAACTAAAAATCATTAAAAAAAAAAAAAAAATGGGGGACCAGATTTGCTGGTCTGATAGAGCCTGATGGAACCACTGAGATTATGGCTCCTAGCTGCCCTTAATGTCTGGAATTGAACCTACTCCTGTGGCTTCCAGCCAAACAAATGACAGGCATATGAGGTGAATGTTTAGATTAGGTAGATACACTCCTTGGAGAGAACAATCATGGGAAAATAGAAGGGGTGTGTATGCACAGGGAGATAGCTCAGGGGACAGGAGTGCATGGAGGGGAAGGAAGTGGGAGGGGAGCTGTTGCATTGGGGTAAATTATAGTCAATGTCATGAGACAAAGTGTATGTGAACTGCTGTATGGAAAGTGAATTTGCTCTGTAAACTTTCACCCAAATAACAATTTAAAAAAGTCAAAATAAATTTAAAACTGAGTCTCATGGTACCTTGATTAATCAAATTTCAACAGGAAAAAAATTTTCCTTAGAGCTCTGCTAATATTTTGATTGCTTCTTTCACTCTTCCCTCTGAAGAGTCCCTATTTTCTTGCCAGCTCAATGATATATTTTAAAAGATGTTTTTAATATATTATTTAATATTTTTAGTTATTGTCAATGCGAAGACTTTTCATGGTATATATTCTTATACATTGTTAGAAATGAAGTTCAGTTATTCTAATTTTTAGAGATGAAGAAATTCAAGTTTAGAGAAGCCAAATGTGCATCTCAATCACAGGGCATAAAGGTAAAAGTTTGGAAGTTTCCTGACTGCACACCCATTGCTCTTCTCATTTCCTGGCCCTCTGAAGACTTCATCCATCAGTTAAAAGGAGTATATATAATAAACATTCAATTAGAGGGATCATTTTCTATAAGATTTTAAAGTACTTTTGTTATATTTGGAAAAGTGCTCACAAATTGTTCTCAAACAGTCTTTCATTAAGAAAAGAGAATAGATGCTAATAGCTTTTTATTCAGAGACCCCACAGCAGGAATTCACAAACAGCTAAGGATAATGGATGATATTGTTCCAAGTCAATTTTTGGAAGTTTAAAATTATCTTTTAATTTTCAAATAATTTTAACAAAATTGTCAATATAATGCATGATGATCCTTATGAAATTTTGATTTTCCCCTTGGAAAGCAAGAAGCAAATTCTGAAGTTATATTTTATAAACAACAAATAACATGGTAGTTTTTAAAAATAAAGTTTTGTGACTTTGAGGCAAACTTCATTATGAAGATGACCCATTAGTAAATTTTGGGTTTAAGGCAAACTTCCCCCTCCTCCAGGTAATTCTATGGACACTGATCAGAACATATGAGGTGAGGAAAAGTGGCAGCCATTTTCATGTCCCCCATGTCTGGGTGTCAGTTGGTTCAGTTGCTACTGCTAGTATAACCCTATAATCTGAAAGGCAATTATAGTATAATTTGAGATGGAACAGGTGAAGCTCAAATAATTTTGGGCTGAGAAGAGATGAGCAAATGGCAGCTTTTCCAAGCAAGTCTGGCACATTTACTGTGGTGTTTGGACAGACTCATCCCCTAATGTGATTCCATTATGGTCATGTTAGAGACTTGAGTTTCAGATCAACAATGTGCAAATTTGGTTTATCACCTGAGTTCAAAAAAGAGATGACAGAATTCCAGCAGGAGAGCTTTTTCAGTTGCCAAGAGCACAAGCAGAAATCTTGTTCTGTTTAGATTTCTCATAGAACAAAAACTCTGACTAAAAATCTGAACTTTACTTGTATTGGAAAATAAGGAACGGTTAACATTCCAATATTATTCTGGAAACAGAACATTTCACATGTATGAATATGGTATGTATTTAAGAGGATATATATTTTCTCTCTATTTGGAGATTTTAGCCCATCCATGACTTTGTGATTTTGTGACCTAAGATTCAAAGCATATGACTTACAGAGAAATATTCAATCCTGATCCTACTCAGCGTGCCCTGTAATAGCTGGCACTGCAAAATAGCCAGCATTGACAGAGGCCAAATCCTACAGACCTATTTGTCCTTGTCAGAAGAGCAACAATGTTTAGGACTAAAGCCTAAAGTTATACATGACTCTAAAAAGAGCAATTTGTCAAGTGTTCCTTTGGCACAGATTGAAATGAAATGAGGTCTTGGGCTCTTGAGGTCACTTTGCAACAGGAAGAATTCATTATCTAACTATACACAGAGGAAAATGCCTCACAATTGTATTTGCTTATAAAGGATGAGTGCCCACACATAAAGCCAAAGCAGCAGAGGTCACTTATAAGAAATAAACTACATGAAAGCAGAGGCTCAAATGTCCCTGGGCTGATGGCCTCCCACTTCTTCCTTCCAGTCAGAGCTGCTTTGGGACATATTTTTCTATGTACTGAGGGGAATGCTTGGGGAGCTCTTTGTTGTTTATGCAAAGTCACTTGCACAGGTCCTTCCAGCTTGTCTGCAGGGAACACAATGCAGACTTACTTGTCTTCTCTCTTAAGATGAGTAATGTTTGCTCTCTCCCTATGTTCCATATTATTCTGAAGTTGACATTTTATGGCATTCTTCCCTTTATTTGGAGAAGATACAACCTTAAATATTTAACAGTTAATTGGGTGGTTACTAATAGGGGATTGGTTTCAGTCTGAAGAATGGGAAAAGAATGCTAAACACATCAACTCTGAGGATTGAATATTTCAATATGTCTACTAAAAACTTGGAACAGAGATGACTCTTACATTTTATTTTGAGCAGGGTGAATGACAACTGGGAAGATAAGAACAGAAATCAAAGTCATTTCAAATGAAAAGGAAAAATAGCATGGCTAAAGAAGATGAAAGGAGCCCTGGTGGTTCAATGCTTAAACACTTGACTGCGAGCCTAAAAGTTAGCATTTCAAACCCAGCCAGTGGCTTCATGAGAGAAAGATCCGGCAACCTGCTCTCATAAACATTATAGATAGGGAAACTTATGGGGAGGTTCTAATCACATGGGGTTGGAATGAATTGATTGGAATCTACTCAAGAGTACCCAACAAAGAGGGTGAATTTAAATGGTGGCAGGTGTGTTATAGATTGAATTCTGTCTGCAAAAAATATGTGTTCTAAATCCTAAACCCTATAATATGGTTATAATCCCATTTGGGAACAGGTTTTCTTCATTATGTTAAAGAGACAATATTAGTGTAAAGTGTGTTTTAAGTCAATCTCTTTTGAGATGTAAAAGAGCAGATTAAGGAAACAAACACAAATGGAGGGGAAGATACATGCCACTGATTGCCAAAGAACCTAGGAATAAAAGATGAAAAGAGACAGGGACTTTCCCCCAGAGTAGACACAGAAAGAGCCCTAGAGCTGGCACCTTGAGTTAGAAATTCTACCCTCCTAACTGTGAGCTCTGGTGGTGTAGTGTTAACTAAGAGGTCAGTGGTTAGAACCCACCAGCCACTCCACAGAAGATGAGGTTGTCTACTTCCATAAAGATTACAGCATTGGAAACCCAATGGGAGTCACTATGAGTCAGAACTGACTTAATGTTGTTGTTGTTGTTAAGTGCCGTTGAGTCATCTCCGACTCATAGCAACCCTATGCACAGCAGAACAAAACACCACCCAGTCCTGTGCCAGCTCTGTGATCCCTGCTATACTTGAACCCATCGCTGCACCCACTGTGTCAATCCATCTCGTTGTGGGCCTTCCCTTCCTTAATTGACCCTCTACCTTACCAAGCATGATATCTTTCTCCAGGGATTGGTCCCTTCTGACAACATGACCAAAGAAGGTGAGACGAAGTCTGGCCACTCTTGCTCCAAGGAGCATTCCGGCTGCACTTCCTCCAGGACAGATTTGTTGGTTCTTTTAGCAGTCCATGGTACTTTCAGCATTCTTCTCCAGCACCACATCTCAAAAGCATCAATTCTTCTTCAGTCTTCCTTACTCATTGTCCAGCTCTCACATGCATACGAGGTGACTGAAAATATCATGGCTTGTGTCAGGTGCACCTTAGTCCTCAAGAAGATATCTTTGCTCCTCAGCCCTTGAAAGAGGTCCTTCGCAGCCCTGACTGCTGCTTCCACTGGTGTCAATTGTAGAATCAAGCAATGTGAAGTCTCTGACAACTTCAATTTTTTCTCCTTTTATCATGATGCTGCTTATAGGTCCAGTTGTGAGGATTTTCGTTTTCTTTATACTGAGATGTAATCCATACTGCAGGCTATATTCTTCAATCTTCATCAGTAAGTGCTGCAAGTCATCCTCACTTTCAGCAAGCAAAGTTGTGTTGTCAGCATATCACAGGTTGTTAATGATTCTTCCTCCAATCCTGATGCCACATTCTTTTTCATATAGTTCAGCTTCTCAGATTATTTGCTCAGCATATACATTGAATAAGTATGGTGAAAGGATAAACCCTAATGCACTCCCTTCTTGATTTTAAACCATGCAGTGTGCCCTAGTTCTGTTTGAACGACAGCCTCCTGGTCTATGTGTAGGTTCCTTATGAGTACAATTAAATGTTCTGTAATTCCCATTCTTCTCAATATTATCCACAGTTTGTTATGAACCACACGATCAAATGCTTTTGCACAGTCAATAAAATACAGTTAAGCAACTTTCTGGTATTCTTTACTTTGAGCCAAGGTTCATCTGACATCAACAATGATATCCCTCATTCCATGTCCTCTTCTGAATCCATCTTGCATTTCTGGAAGTTCTCTGTGAATATATTGCTGCAACCGTTTTTGAATTATCTTCAATAATATTTTACTTGCATGCAATATTAATTATGTTGTTCGATAATTTCCACATTCTGTGGGATCACCTTTCTTTGCAAAGAGTGCAAATATGGATCTCTTCCAGTCAGTTGGCCAGGTAGCTGTCCTTCAAATCTCTCGCCATAACTGAGTGAGTTTCTTCAGTGGGGCATCCATGTGTTGAAACATCTCAAGGGGTATTCCATCAATTCCTGGAGCCTTGTTCTTTGCCAATTCCTTCAGTGCAGCTTCAACTTCTTCCTTCAAGTCCATTGGTTCCTGATCATATGCCACTTCCTGGAATGAATGAAGATTGACCAGTTTGTTGTTTTTTTTTTTTTTTTTTTTTTGGTACAGTGAGCCTGTGTATTCCTTTCATCTTTTTTCCATGCTTTCTACCTGTGTCATTCAATAGTTTGTCCATAAAATCTTTCAATATTGCAACTCGAGGCTTAAATTATTTCCTCAGTTCTGTCAGCTTGAGAAATGCCAAGCATGTTCTTCCCTTTTGGTTTCCTAACTCCAGATCTTTGCACATTTCATTATAGTAATTGGCTTTGTGTGCTTGAGCTACTCTTTGAAATCTTCTGTTCAGCTCTTTTATCTTTTCATTTCTTCCATTTGCTTTAGCTACTCTTCATTCAAAGGCAAGTTTCAGAGTCTCTTCTGACATCCATTTTGATTTTTCTTCTTTTCTCGTCTTTTTAATGACCTCTTGCTTTCTTCACAGATGATGTTCTTGATCTCATCCCATAATTCAAGTTTTAGGTCATTGGTGTTCAATGCATTAAATCTGTTCTTTAGAAGGTCACTACATCCAGGAGGGATATAATCACAGTCATATTTTGGCTCTCGTGAATTTTTTTTAATTGTCTTCAACTTCAAGTTGAACTTGCATATGAGCAGCTAATAGTCTATTCCACAATCAGCTCCTGGCCTGGTTTTGGCTGAAGATATTGAGCTTTTCCATCTCCTCTTGCCACAGATGTAGTCATTCTTATTCCTGTGTACTCTATCTGGCGAAGTCAATGTGCATAGCTGCCATTTGTGTTCTTGAAAAAAGGTATTTGCAATGAATAAGTAGTTGGCCTTGCAAAATTCTATCATGTGACCTCCAGTGTTATTTCTGTCACCAGGGCCAAATTTTCCAACTACCAATGATTCTTCTTTGTTTCCAACTTTTGCATTCCAGTCACCAGTGATAATTAACACATCTTCATTGCATGTTTGGTCAATTTCAGACTGCAGAAGTTTATAAAAATCTTCAGTTTCCTTGTCTTTGGCTTTGGTGGTTGGCACGTAAATTTGAATAATAGTAGTAATTGGTCTTCCTTGTAGGCTCCTGGATATTATCCTACTACTGACAGCATTGTACTTCAGGACAAATCATGAAACATCCTTTGTGATGATGAATGCCACACCATTCTTCTTCAAATTGTTATTCCTTGATATGATAGTAGATCATATGGTTGTCTGATTCAAAATGGCTCAAATTAGTAAATTTCAGATCACTAATGCCTAGGAGCTCTGGTAGCATAGTGCCTAAGGTACTTGACTGCTAACCAGAAGGGTTCAAACCCACCAGCCACTCCTCAGAAGGAAGGTTGGGCATTCCTACTTCCGTAGTGATACTGCCTCGGAAACCCAAGGAGGGGTCGCTATGAGTCAGGGCCAACTCGATGGCAAATAACAACAACAACAACAATGCCTAGGATATCAATCTTTATGTATTCCATTTCATTTTTGACAACTTGCAATTTCCCTAGATTCATACTTTGTATGTTCCATGTTCCAATTATTAATGGATGTTTGCAGCTGTTTCTCCTCAATTTGAGTTGTGCCATGTCAGCAAATGGAGGTCTCAAAAGCTTTACTTTATCCATATCAGTAAGGTTCTTTCTACTTCTATGATGCAGCTCTTTCCCAGTCATATTTTGAGAGCCTTCTGACCAAAGGGGCTTGTCCTCCTGCACTATATCGAGCAATATTTTTGGGCTATTCATGAAGTTGCACAGTAATGTATCAGATGGCATTTCTCTGCTATTCATAAGGTTTTCCCTGGCCAATTTTTGAGAAGTGCATAGACTCTTCCTTCTTCCTAGTCTGTCTCAGTCTATAAGCTGCATTGAAACCTGTGTACCATGTGCAACCCTGCTGGCATTTGAAACACCAGTGGCACAGGCTCAAGCCTCACAGCAACATGCAAGCCACCATAGTATGACAAACTGACAGACAAATTTGTCTCCCTTAGCTGTCCGAAACCTCTTGACCCTCCCTTTGCCTGGATCTCTGCTGCTGTTTACTCTGTTGTCCCCCTAGCCTTTATTTCCCCTGCTTTCCTGCCTCTTGGGGGTAGGGCCTGGGTCCTTCCTCTCATCTAGATACCAGCTGCTGCTTGCTCTGTCATCCCCCTGGCTTTTCCTTCCCCCCACTTTCCTGTGTCTTGGGGGTTGGGCCTGGGTCTGCGTTGATTATAGAACCAAGTAATATAAAATCCTTGACAACTTCAATCTTTTTTCGATCCATCGTGAAGCTTTTTATTGGACCAGTTGTGAGAAATTTTGTTCTGGTAGTCCATGGTATTTTCAATATTCTTTGCCAACATCATAATTCAAAGGCATCAGTTCTTCTTTGGTCTTCCTTATTCATTGTCCAGCTTTCCCATTTATATGAAGGGATTGAAAATACCATGACTTGGGTTAGATACACCTTAGTCTTCAAAGTGACATCTTTGCTCTTAAATACTTTAAAAAGGTCTTTTGCAGAAAATTTGCCTAGTACAATATGATGTCTGATTTGTTTATCACTGCTTGTATGGGTACTGATTGTGGATCTAAGTAAAGTGAAATCTTTGATAACTTCAACCTTTTCTCCATTTATCATGATGCTGCTTATTGGTTCATTGTGAGGATTTTCACTTTCTTTATGTTGAGGTGTAATCTATACTGCAGACTAGTGTTAAATCTTCATCAGTAAGTGCTTCAAGTCATCTTCAGTTTCAGCAAGAAATGTTGTGTCTTCACACATCACCAGCTGTAATTGAGTCTTCCTTCAATCCTGAAGCCGTGTTATTCTTCATATAGTCCAGCTTCTCAGATTATTTGCTCAGTATACACATTGAATAAGTATAGTGAAAGGATCCCACACTGACACACAGCCTTCCTGATTTTAAACCATGCAGTATTTCCTTGTTCTGTTTGACCCACACCCTCTTGATCTATGTACTGTTTCCTCATGAGCACAATTAAGTGCTCTGGTATTCCCATTCTTCTCAATGTTATCCATAATTTGATATGATCAAATGCCTTTGCATAGTCAAATACAGATAAACATCTTTCTGGTATTCTTTGCTTTCAGTCAAGATCAATCTAACATCACCAGTGGTATCCACATCCCACATCACTTGGCCAGTGAAAACCTCATAAATAGCAGTAAAAACAACCTGTCTTATATATTAGTGGAAAACTTTATGAACAGCTGTGGTGGTTAGGTTTGTGTGTCAACTTGGTTGGGCCTGGTTGAGTGCCTGTGCAGCTGGATATAGTATTCCTCATGATGAGACAGTAATCAACAACATGGTGGAATCTACTGTGAGCAGCTGAGTAGCTGTCTTAGGGATGTGGTCTGCTTCCTGTATATAAGGAGAAGCCTTGGGGAACAGTCTCTAGCTTATGGCACACTTGAATCCTGCATGTAGCCATGTCATTGTTCAGCAGCCTGCCGTGCTCTTCCGACCTTGGGACTTTCAATGGACTTGAATTAATGGCCTGCTTTGTAGTTTGGTAACATCGGGACTATACCTTTTTACTTGTCACCCTTGGGCTTGTCAGCCTGAGCAACCAGCAGCTGAATGAAAAAAAGCATCCAGCTTCAGTGGCTCAGGAGCAGGAAGCAGAGCAAGCCCAAGGTCGATGGGCCTTCACCCAGGCCCTAGATCCTGGCACATTGAACTCAGATTTAAAGACTCCAAACTGTAAGAGAATAAACTCCTCTTTCTTCAAGTCATCCCATTTGTGATATATTAATGTCAGAGCAGCACTAGGTAAACAGAACAGGAGTCCTGAAACATTGTGTGATTTAGTGCCTGGAGATAAACCCCATAGGTCAGAAGGCACTCAAAATATGACTGAAGAAGGGCTGCCTCCTCTGAGTAGAGCTGACATTAATGCTATGGATATAGTAAAGCTTTTGGGACCTCCATTTGCTGATTTGGCATGTTTCAAGATGAGAAAAAACAGCTACAAACTTCCATTAATAATCAGAACATGGAATGTACATAGTATGAATCTAGGAAAAGTGAAAGTTGCCAAAAATGAAAGGGAGCTCTGGTAGCTTAGTGGCTAAGGCACTTGACTGCTAACCAGAAGGCTGGCGGTTCAAACCCACCAGCCACTCCTCAGAAGGAAGATGGGGCAATCTACTTCCGTAGTGATACTGCCTCAGAAACCCAAGGAGGGGTCGCTATGAGTCAGGTCCGACTCAACAGCACATAACAACAACAACAACAACAGCAACCATAAGGGAGCTCTGGTAGCATAGTGGCTAAGGCACTTGACTGCTAACCAGAAGGCTGGCGGTTCAAACCCACCAGCCACTCCTCGGGAAGGAAGATGGGGCAATCTACTTCCGTAGTGATACTGCCTCAGAAACCCAAGGAGGGGTCGCTATGAGTCAGGTCCGACTCAACAGCACATAACAACAACAACAACAACAACAAAAAATGAAATGGAACACATAAATACCGAGATCCTAGGCATTAGTGAGCTGAAATGGACTGGTTTTGGCCATTTTGAATCAGACAATCATGAAATGGCTCACAGTTATAGAGGCCAGCAAATCCCAAGTTCCTGGATCAAACATCAAAGTGGAGGCTTTTCCCAACTCATGCAGCTGCAGGAGCTGAAGATCTCAAAGTTGGCAGGCAATATACTGGCTGTTGACTTCGGTGGATGATGAATCTAAGATCATCAGACAGAATGGTGGATTGTGTACTCATGGACAGTTGTAGGCAGTACAGCAGGATCCAGATCCACAGAAGTTTCCCTAATTTTCCAAGGATGTCCATATATATACTGGAAGCAGGTCACACCCTTAGGAAAACTCCCTTTCAATGGATTAGCTGCTCAAAGCATATACATTAGATCTCATCATGGGAATAACCACATCACAACTGTATAAACCACTCAGAACCATGGTTCAGCCAAGTTGACACACAACCCCAACAATCACATAGGCTTGCACTGGTAGCATTTCTACTTCAGGATAGATCTTGAAACATTCTTTTAGAGGATGAGTGTGTGCCATTCCTCTTCAATTTGTCATTTCTGGCATAGTAGATCATATGATTACGTGATTCAAAATGGCCAATCCCAGTCCATTTCAGCTCACTAATGCCTAGATTGTCGACCTATATGCATTCCATTTCATTTTTGACAACTTTCAATTTTCCTAGATTCATATTTTGTACATTCCATGTTCTGATTATTAATGGATGTTTACAGCTGTTCCTTCCCATTTTGAATCGTGTCCCATCAGTAAATGTTGTTGTTATTAGGTGCCATTGAGTCATCTCCAACTTATAGAGACCTCATGTACAACAGGATGAAATACTGCCTGGTCCTGTGCCAGCCCCACGATCCTTGCTATACCCGAGCCCATCGTTGCAGCCACTGTCAGTCCATCTCATTGAGGACCTTCCCCTTTTTCGTTGTTCCTGCACCCACTTTGCCAAGCATGATATCCTTCTCCAGGGAATGATTCCTTCTTACAACATGACCAAAGTAGGTGAAATGAAGTCTCGCCATTCTCACTTCCAAGGAGCATTCTGGCTGTACTTCTTCCAGGACAGATATGTTACTTCTTTTAGCAGTCCATGGTACTTTCAGCATTCTTTGCCAACACCACAACTCAAAAGCATTGACTCTTCTTTGGTCTTCCTTTTTCATTATGCAGTTCTCACATGCATATGAGCCAATTGAAAATACCATGGCTTGTGTCAAGCGCACCTTATTCTTCAAGGAAATATCTTTGCTCTTCAGCACTTGAAAGAGGTCCTTTGCAGCAGATTTCCTCAATGTTATATGACGTCTGATATCTTGACTATTGCTTCCATTGGTGTTAATTGTAGAACCAAGTAATATGAAGTCTTTGACAACTTCAATCTTTTCTCCATTTGTCATGATGTTGCTTATTGGTCCCATTGTGAAGATTTTTGTTTTCTTTATATTGAGTTGTAATCCACACTGCAAACTGTAGTTTTCAATCTTCATCAGTAAGTTTTTCAAGTCATCTTCACTTTCAGTGAGCAACGTTGTGTCATTTGCATAACATAATTTGTTAATGAGTCTTCCTCCAATCCTGATGTCACATTCTTATTCATATAGTCCAGAACAGCAAATGGAGTTCCCAAAAACATCATTCCATATACATCATTAAGGTAAACTCTACTTTGAGGAGGCAGCTGTTCCCTAGTCATATTTTTAGTGCCGTCCAACCTGATGGGCTCATCTTCCACCACTTTATCAGACAATGTTTCAGAGCTATTCATAAAGTTTTCCAGTAATATATCAGAAAGTGTTTCACTTCTAATAATAAGGTTTTCACCTGACCAATTTTTTCAGAATTCATGGCCCTGTCCTTCTTCCCAGTCTGTCTTATTCTGGAAGCTCTGCTGAAACCTATCCACCACAGGTGACCTTGCTGGTATTTAAAATACCAGTGGCATAGCCTCCAGCCTTACAGCAATGTGCAAGCCACCATAGCACAACAAACAGAAAGTGGTAGATTTTAGACATACAAGAGCAAAATTATGAAAACTACTTAGGCATATCCGAACACCTTAAAACAATGAAATGCTGAGCCTTAGGGCTCAGGACAATAGTGTTGGGGGTCACAAATGTCAATTGACATAATGTAATCTACAAAGACAATATTCTATATTCTATTTTAACTTACTGCCATTGAGTTGATTCCAACTCATAGTGACCCCTCCTTGGATTTCCAAGGCAGTATCTCCATGGAAATAGACGGCTCTATCTTTCTTCTGAGGAGTACCTAGTGGGTTTGAACCACCAGCCTTATGGTTAGCAGTCAAATGCCTTAGGCACTATGACACCAGAGCTCCCACACTCTACTTTAGTGAATAGCAACTGGGGTCTTAAAAGTTTGTGAGTGGCTATCTGAGTTTCAACTATTGATCTCTCCCTGTCCAGAGCAAAACAAAATAAATAAAATAAAAGACCCAAGGAAACAATTGGTCCAAAGAACCACATGATATCCAGCCTCCCTAACCCAGACACCAGAAGAACCAGATGGTGCCTGACTATCACTGTTGGCTGCTCTGAAAGGGGTCAAAATAAGGGTCCCAAAAGGAATGGGAGAAGAATGTGGGACAAAACTCAAAATCACACACAAAAAAAGACCTGGATTTCTGGTCTAATAGAGACTGACGAAACCCCTAAGACTATGAACCTTAGACATCCTTCAGGCCTGAAACTAAACTCACCTTCATGGCTCAACTTTTACCCCAAGGATAGGCATGCATGCACGGTGAACATTAACACCAGGGAAACAAGCACTCCTTAGAATAATCAACCATATGAGATCAAAAGGGCAGCATTTGCCCAGGGATAAAGCTAAGACAGGAAAAAATAGTGAAGAAGGACGAAGGGAAATAGTAAACACAGGGAGGAAGTGGACAAAATTCTGTTACACTGTAGAGATTACAATGAATGTCACAAAACAAAATGTGTATGATTATTGAATGGAAAACCATTTTACTCTTTAAACTCCCACCCAAATCACAATTAAACATTTTTAAAAACTCCTACATTAGCTTGGTCACAGCCAGCTACCCAGAGCGACCGAGTAGTTGATCCTGTGGGCTTGGGACCATAGTCGCAGGGGACATCA
>NW_006921827.1:4758074-4766545 GCF_000298275.1 Orycteropus afer afer | reverse complement strand
TACAAAAGTTCTGTTAGCATTACTGACACTAAAAGGTTTCTGGTTAAAGATTTTCCTGGAGGCTGCTAGAATTCTGGCTTCAGATTGACTCACAGAACCTCCAGCCTTCTTGATAGTAGTCATGTGCCTTAGGCACTACACTACCAGAGTTCCATGTGTATAGAGGTTAGGAATTACAACATATAGTTTTGAGGGACACAATTCAATCCATAATAAAATGTAACACATCAAACTGAATCAAAATTACATGGAAAAGCTGATAGTCCCATAACCATTAAATTGAATCAATAAGTTAAAATCTTCCAAGAAAACAAGAGATAAGTAAGTTATTAAGAGCAATTATATTCTCATATAAACTCTGCTAGAGTAAAGAAGAAAACCCAAAACCAAACTCACTGCCATCAAGTCGGACCCAACTCATAACAACCCCTGCTTTAGTTTCCAAGGCAGTATCACTATGGAAGTAGAATGTCCCATCTTCCTTCAGGAGGGAATAATTCCCCAACTCATTTAATGATGTGTAGCAAAATTTTCCTGCCAAAGCAGACAAGAACAGTACGTCAAAGGAACTCCAGGCTAATTTCACTCAAAACCAAAAAAAAAAAAAAAACTCTCAAGTCGTTTCTGACTCACCGACCCCTCCTTGGGTTTCCAAGGTAGTATCTCTATGGAGCTCTGGTAGCATAGTGCCTAAGGCACTTGACTGCTAACAATAAGGCTGGTGATTCAAACCCACCAACCACTCCTTGGAAGGAAGTTTGGGCAATCTACTTCTGTAGTGATATTGCCTTGGAAACCCAAGAAGGGTTGCTGCTGTGAGTCGGTCCGACTCAAAGGCACATTACAACAGCAATCTCTATGGAAGTAGATTGCCCAATCTTCCTTCTGAGGAGTGGCTGGTGGGTTTGAACTGCTAACCTTCTGGTTAGCTGTCAATAAGGCTGGTGATTCAAACCCACCAACCACTCCTTGGAAGGAAGTTTGGGCAATCTACTTCTGTAGTGATATTGCCTTGGAAACCCAAGAAGGGTTGCTGCTGTGAGTCGGTCCGACTCAAAGGCACATTACAACAGCAATCTCTATGGAAGTAGATTGCCCAGCCTTCCTTGGATGAATGGCTGGTGGTATGAACCACCAGCCTTCTGGTTAGCAGTCAAATGTCTTAGGCACTATGCCACCAGAACTAAAAACTTGAAATAATAACAGTAATAATTAACAAATTAAACCCATCAATGCTTTTTTTAAAAAATGGATCATGATAAAGTTAAGTTTATCCCAAAAATGCAAGGTTAGTTTAATAATTTAAAAACCAGCTAATGTAATTCATGAAATAACAGAATAATGGAAAACTTACATTGTCACAACACAGATCCTGAGATACAGTTTGTGGTGCCAAGTACCCTTTCTCCCTCACCTTACTCAGTCACTGGATGCAGGGTACTCTGGGAAGGATAGGACCCATGGCCAGGCATCTGTAACAGAGCTGACTGATGGAGAACCTCTGCAACCTCCACTGTCCTTAGCTAAAGAGCAAGCCCTTCCTTGAAGGTAGATTGGATCAGCAATTATCTATATCTAATATGCATTTCAGTAGATGAAAACCCCTTAAATATAATTCAACATCTCTTTGTCATCAAAAAATGTTAATCATAGCAAATGGAAGACAGCATCCTTAACGTGATAAAAAGAATTTACAAAAAGCCCACAGTAATGGTAAAACTGAAAACAATCCCATAAGAATCAGAAAAAAAAATACAAGAATGCCCATTATTACCATGACTATCCAAAACTGAAAATGACAGTCACCACAATTGTACCTACAAGTAATATCGTGGATAAATGAAGAAAAGATTGAAATTCTCAAGGGTTTCATTTTAGTTAGATGTACAATCAATGCCCATGGAAGCAGCTGTGGAAAAGTCAAATAAGGTATTGCCTTAGGCAAATCTGCTGCAAAAGACTCTTTAATATGTTAAAAATTAAAGATGTTACTCTGAAAACTGAAGTACTCCTGACCCAAGCCGTGGTATTTTCAATCTCCTTATATGCATGTGAAAGCTGACAATGAATAAGGATGACTGAAGAAGAATTGATGCATTTGAATTATGCATTTGAATACAGGCACACCTGAGATATTGCAAGTTCCAGACCACTGTGATAAAATGAGCGTTGCAATAGAGCCAGTCACACAAATTTTTGGTTTCCCAGTGCATATAAAAGTTATGTTTACACTACACTATAGTCAATTAAGTGTACTACAGCATTATGAAAAAGTGTGAAATATTGTAAGCATTATCAACATATGACACAGAGACATGAAGTGAGCACAAACTGTTGGAAAAATGGTGTGAATAGACGTGCTCAATTCAGGGTTGCTACAGAATTTCAATTTGTTAAAAACGCAACACATGGAAAGTGCAATAAAGCAAAGCACAAGAAAATGAGGTATAATCTATATACCATGAACTACCAAAAGAATGAAAAAATTTGTCTTAGAAGAAGTACAGGCAGAATGCTCCTTAGAAGCAAGGAATGGGGAGACTTTGTCTCACATAATTTGGACATGTTATCAGGAAGGAGCAGTCCCTAGAAAGAACATCATGCTTGGAAAAGCAGAGGGTCAGCAAAAAAGAGGAAGACCTTAACAAGATGAGTCAGCACAGTGGCTCCAACAGTGGGCCCAAGCATAGCAATGGTTGTGAGGATGGAGCAGGACCAGGCAGTGTTTCATTCTGCTGTACACAAGGTCACTATCAGAACTGGCTTGACTGTACCTGACAGCAACATTCAACATTGTGTTGGAGATCCTAGCCAGCACATATGGTAAGAAAAAAGTAATAATGTATGGAAAAGAAGAAACAAACTGTCATTATTTAGAGATAATTTCAGTTTCTATGTAGAAAACCCAAAAGAATCAGACTAAGTACTAGTTTCAGCTAGCTGTAAAACAATATATATAATTCTTTTTTTTTTACTTTATCCCAGCAAAAAAATTTAACTAAGGTACTTTTTTAAAGACACTGTTTAAAATAACAACAAAAATATAAGATATATAGAAATAAATTTAATGAAAGTTATGTGAACACATTGTAGATAAAATAATAAATATTATTTTAAAAACTGAGGATCTAAACCAAAAGAAAATGTATGTTTATGGATAGGAAGACTTAAAAATCATAAAGAAGTAAACTCCTCTTCAATTGATCTTAGATTTAATTAATTTCAATAAAAATCTCAGGCTTTTGTGAAAATGTAACAAGCTAATTCTAAAATTTATGTAAAAAGAAAAAAAAGTTCAAAAATAGCCAAACAATCCCTGAAAAAGAATCTCTTGGAAAGATGACCTATCAGATACCAATATATGTTACAAAGGCATGTTAATTAAGATAGTATATTATTCATATACAAATAGGGGAATGAAACAAAATGAAAAAATGAAAAGAGAAATCAATAAAGATATATGTGAAAACTTGGTTTATGATAAAACAGCTGTTCCAGATCAATATGGAAAGAATGAATTATTCAATTTATCATGCTTGTCAAACTTGCTATTCATATCAGAAGAAAAACTCAATTATTTCCTTTGTCATTTCTCCACATAAAAATCTATTCCAGAAGAACTAAACATTTCAATGGGGAAAAAAAAGATAATATAGATAATCATTACTTTAGAAGTCAAAGAAAGTAATATGATCTTGAGGAGTGGAAGAATTTCTTTGAAAAAAACAGACAAACACACACACAAATAAACAAGTCATGGATTGCAATCAAATTACTTAGGCACTGTACCACCAGAGATCCTTGTACATATCATACAACCTGGCAATCAACTGGAAGGTATCTACACTTTACTCTTAGCTATCTACAGCAAGAGACCTGTAAAATAATTCATAGTAACATTATTTGTAATGTTGTTGTTGTTATGTGCTGTCGAGTCGGATTCGACACATAGCGGCCCCTCCTTGGAATTCCGAGGCAGGAAGAGCTCTGGTAGCATAGTGCCTAAGGCACTTGACTGCTAACCAGAAGGCTGGATGTTTATACCCACCAGCCACTCCTCAGAAGGAAGATGGGGCAATCTACTTCCGTAGTGATACTGCCTTGGAAACCCAAGGAGGGGTCGCTATGAGTCACGTCCAACTCGATGGCAAACAACAACATTACTACGGAAGTAGATTGCCCAACCTTCCTTCCGAGGAGTGGTTATAGAAAATAAAAGGAAAACAAACGAGCTATCCATTACCAGTAGACTGATGATAAATTGTACAATCTTTAATCAATGAAAAATGCTATACAGAAATAGGAAATACTTAATTTCAGGTAGCCCCAGTGACATGGGTAAATCTCAGCAACATAGTATTGAGTAAAACTGCAAGTCTGGAGGACTACGTACAGTGCAATTTCTTATATATAAAGGTCAAAACCTGTAAACCTAACCAACAAATTTTTACATATTCAAAGTAAGAGTAATGAACACAAAATTATTTGTAGTGGTTACCTCTGAGAAAGGCAGGGGGTGTGGGTTCCTGAGATACTATAAACATTATAATCAGGGTAGGACCCACATTTGTTTGTTGTAGTGTTACTTTTAATATCTTCCACATACATTATAGGTATTCCTTTGTATCTACTCAATATTTAATAAAAGTATTTTGATAGGATTAATAATAATTTCCTATCTACATACAGAGATATGTGATATCATCTGACAGTCTTGGAGAAAAACTTCATCATCTGTAAATTCTTAATCATATATAAAAATTATAAATATACAAAACACAAATGTACACTAATAGTAATGTGTTTCTGAACAACGAATTGGAACAATGAATTAAAAAGGGGAAGAAAGACAATAGACCAAAGTATTGGAGGACTGAAGAAATGTGAACACAAGAGACAATCAGAATGAAGACTCTTATTTTCTGGAACAGGTAGAAGCTGTGTTCCCAGGGGTATAGAGCTAGGGCAAGTAAAATCTCCAGCCACTGGGGGAACAGTCTGGAAAACAGCTCACCTGGAAGCCAGGTCTGAGGCCAAGGCAATATCTAGGAAGGTCCTTGCTGCATTATTGTCCAGAAAAACAGAGATACAGGGATTTGGGTAGACCAGGGCTGAAACAGAAAAAAGCTATATAAAAGTAAGCATTGCACAGACGTAGCCATGAGAAAAACTTAATCCAGAAAGGCCGGAATACTGAAACAGACCCAGTACATGACTTGCTGCACTTTAAATTGCTGACTATCATAGAGGAGAGGGAAAAAACAAAAAGTATTAATAGCTCATCTAAAGAAAAGCAAAGTCTAGAGGTTGCACACCAGCAAGCTTGGCCCTTAGATGTGTTCTGGTTGTTCTGCACAGCATTTTCTTAATTTGGATTAGTCACCAACATTTAAAATACTAAATTCTCATTTGAGTTGAAATGAGAGGTGGCAACAGTCAGCTGGAACAGAGGAGCCACTGCCTGCCTTGGATGTGGCAATAATCTGCAGTTCTCCATTGCCCTGGCCTGCGGCCTCACTGATGCTTGCTACCTGCTATCCCCTGCCAGTATTTAAGTCAGTAACCTTCTTTGTTATTCCTGAGAGGATAATAGAAATGATCAGAAGTGAAAGAAATAAGTCTCCCAGAAGTAGAGGCCAGGGGAGGAAGACAGGGAGGACAGCCTTTCACTCTTAACACTGTGGAGAAATAAGAACACGCTCTACCAATCCTCCCAGTTTGTCTGATGCTTTTAATTTTATGTGCATACATTTATCATTTCCAGCCCACTGAGTGCAATAAAACAAGAATTTGTGATTACACAACAGTTTCATTTCAAGAAGTTCAATGACCCTTTTAAATGTTTCATTTTTCTTATTATTATTTTTACTGACCTTACTAATATCTGACCCAAGCAGCTGCTCTGTGGGGAGCTGTCATGGGTGACCACAAACTGGTGACCAGATACAGTAAAACACAAGTAGCCACAAGTCAGTGTAGTTGTGGTCTGTTGTTACGTGACGTTGAGTTGGCCCCGACTCATAGCGACCCCTCCTTGGGTTTCTGAGGCAGTATCACTACTCCTTGGGTTTCTGAGGCAGTATCACCACAAAAGTAGATTGCGCAACCTTCCTTCCGAGGCAGTGGCTGGTGGGTTTGAACCGCCAGCCTTCTGGTTAGCAGTCAAGTGCCTTAGGCACTATGCTACCAGAGCTCCTAGTTGTGTTCTACTCGGAAAAAAATGCCTTGCAGAACTAGGCTAGCAGCCAGTCACAAAGAACAACATGGTTCTGGAGTAAGACTTTTGGCAGATCAGAGGTATAGAAAGTGCTACAATGCTGAGTACAGCTGCAAGTCAAAGCAGAGCTGCAGGAAGGGACATGTGATAATGTTTGAGTCTTTCAGTATACACAAACACACCCAGCATCCACATCCCTGGAACCAGAGATAAGTTAGCCCCTAGAGAATAACAAATTATATAAAGTATCTAAGGGGAAAAAAAAGGTGAGGGAGAAGCAGGTACAAATTATCAGGGGTTTTATTAATGACAATTTGTACCTCTCTTGGTGGGGTAGTAGCTAAGGCACTTGACTGCTAACCGGAAGGTTAGTTGTTCAAACCCACCAGCTGCTCTGCAGAAGGAAGACTGCTTCCATAAGATTTACAGTCTTGGAAAGCCAATGGGAGTTGCTATGAGTTGGAAACAACTCGATGGCAGTGAGTTTGGTTTTGAGTTTTGCTGACGTTGTACATCAATATAAACCCATACTTTTGAGGAAACTGGAAGTCCAATAAGACAGTTTTGACTGACTACACATTTCAATACAAATCTTCCCCTGGATAGGAGGCTCCCAAATTTTTCTACTGGGGCCCAAACCCACTTTAAGTGGCCCTGAAAAATAATACCATAACATGTAAAACATGAGGCCTAACTTTTCCCATAAACTAACTGGTCCATGGTTCTACATCATGTATTTTTAGGAATTCCATCAATACCTACTTTAAGTTGTCACCATCACGCTAATGCAAGAAAGTGTAAGGAACATGTCAGGTTAGGGAAACATCAGGTCCAAGTGCTATTTCTTCCTTGGCCTGCTCCTTGTTAGAAGTTGAAAGCAGAATGAAGAATTAGTGGAGACCTTCTTATGGTCAGAGTGGTCAGCTCTGCAAGGGCACGTTTTCATGTCATTATCAAAGAGAAATCACAATGTTAGGAGTGAGAGAACTTGGATTCAAGATCCAGCTCTGCCACTTAATAGCCAAGTTATCTTGGGCAAATTGTTTCATGTCTTCGAATTTCAGTTTACGCAGCCATAAAATGAAAACAAGAAACTGAGACCATCGCTGCCAGGGTTGTTGGAGGATCCAATAAAATTTCTGTTTGAGGTGACAAAAAACTTTTGGAAATAGATAATGATGATGCAACATTGTAAATATAATTAATGCTACTGAACTGTAATTAAAATAGCTTAAATGGCAAATTTTGTGTTATATACATTTTACTACAATGATTTTTAAGTTAAAATAAAACATTAATAATAAAGCATGAGAATATATTTTTGTAGGTGGCATGTAGAAAAATAATATCATGTAGAAAAGTAGTATCAGTAGATAGTTTCTTATGATGCCCTGTACTTATGCCAAGTTTACCTCAGCTGCTTGACAGAAAAGCACCCAAAAAGTACAGAAAAATCCAATGATGACTCATGGCTTGTCCCAGGGAAGGCTGTAGTCATAAGATGGGCAACACGCACACCCTAAATTATCTATTCAAAACAGATGAAAGAAGAGAACTGTACATTATTCTTTCTGAGGTAGCTTGATTTTGTTGGCAGGATTTATCTAGCCTCAGCAGCTCAGGGGAAAGAAAGGTCTACACATCAACTGAATAGTACATAACCCAAAAACAAACCCACTGCCATTGAATCAATTCTGACTCATAGAGACTCTATAAGACAGAGTAGAACTGCCCCATAGGTTTTCTAAGGCTATAAATTTTTACAGGCACATACTGCCTCATCTTCCTCTCACAGTGTGGCTCATGGGTTTAAACTGCTAACCTTTTGGTTAGCAGATGAATACTTTAACTGCTGTGCCACCAGAGGTCCTGACTAGTATCTAAAGGACTTCCAAAATAAACTATTAGTTCTAGTGCTCTGAATTAGTTCTCTCGTGTTTGAAAATTTTACAACTACATGATTCGGCATGAAATCAATAATGGACACATATACAATTGAAATCTGTCCTGGAGCTGTTCAGAAGTCTTTAAGAATCACTGTGACTCTTAACTAAGCCACTTGCTTTTGGCCAAAATACTTTAAAACTTTATTGAAATTCCTGAGACAAACTTGAAAATTTTAATATGATCTCTAGTCTCGACTTCAGTTTCTGTTACATTCAGTAGCTTAAGTTTTAAATGTTTTATATTAAGATTTATGGGAGCTCTGGTAGCATAGTGGCTAAGGCACTTGACTACTAACCAGAAGGCTGGC
>NW_006921827.1:4743232-4757969 GCF_000298275.1 Orycteropus afer afer | reverse complement strand
AACAACAACAACATTAAGATTTATAAAAGAATACAGGTGACACATATGTATGTATGAAGCATAATAATAAAAGATACACATAAACTCACAACCCAACTTAAGCACTAGCATGCTTTCAACAGGCGTACTAGTACCTAAGTTGGTGTAGTGACTAAGGCTTTTGACTGCTAACAGAAGGCTGGTGGTTCAAACCCACCAGCCACTCCTTGGAAAAGGAAGATTGGACAATCTACTTCTGTAGATATATATACCTCCTCAGAAACCCAAAGAGGGGTCTCTATGAATCAAATCAACTTGACAGCAGTGAGTTTGGTTTTATTGGTTTTGAATGCCTTCAACAGCTAGCATCTTCCAGTGTGCTCCTCCCTGACATGTCTCCCTGCCTCCCATCACCCTATCACCCCATCATTCTAGGAGGTGACTACTATCCTGAAGTTTATATTAATCACTCCTTTGCTTTTCATGTGAATTTTGTTACATATGGATTTAACTCTAAAAGAGTGGATTTTAAACTTTTTGACCTTAACTCTGAGAAATAAATTATAAATATACCATTGTGGTGGTTAAGTTTGTGTGTCAATTTGGCTAGGCCTGGTTGAGTGGCTGGGCAGCTGGTGGTAGTTATTCCTCACGATGAGACTGGCAATCACCTCCCTGGAGGGATCTACCACAAGGAGCTGAGTAGCTGCTTTAGGGATGTGGTCTGCTTCCTATATATAAGAAACAGCTTTGGAAATGGTTTCTAGCTTACGGCACAATTGTACCCTGCATGTAGTCAAGTCATTGCCATGCTCTGGCTGACCTTGGGACTTAAAATGGACTTGAATTAATGGCCTGCCATGTGGTTTGGTAACATTGGGACTGCGCCATTTTATTTGTCGACCATGGGCTTGTTAGCTTCAGCAGCCAGTAGTTGCCTGAGTAAAGAGATGCCTTTAGCTTCAGTGGACCAGGAGCAAGAGGCAGAGCTAAAGCCCAATTTCGAGAGGCTTTCACACAGCCCCTAGAGTCTGGCACTTGGAATTCGTACTTCTAGCCTCCCAAACTGTAAGAGAATAAAATCCTGTTTTCTCAAGGCATCCTCATTTGTGGTATATGATTGTCAGAGCAGCACTAGGTAACCAGGACAACCAACCAGTGCATGCTTGTAAGACATAAAATGAAACAAGAATTTCAGGAAATAATACTTGCCCTTTCTATGTTCAAAGCACACCAATATTGTCTATGCTGTTATATTGGCTTTATTTCTTATATCTTATTTATAAATAATGAAATTGATTTTATAATCCATTTATAAAAGCATTGCTCTAAGTAATATATTGTTTGGTTTACTTTGGTGACGGGTGATTTTATTAAAATTGTTGACGTATTATATATGGTCTCCTGGCATTGTTTTTTTAAAATCTCAGCATTATGAGTCTAAGATGTACCCACATTGTGGCATGTAGACTATATGCATTCGGTTTTACTAACATACAGTATTTCTAGCCCAATCTCTTCATTTGTTATCTATTTTGTAGATTTTGGGGTTGTTTCCAGGTTTTTTGCTCTTATAACCAAAGCCACTAGGACCGTTCTTATTCACATCTCCTGGTGCACATGAACAGAGTTAATCAGTTATTTACTCAGAATTGCTGGGTCTTAGATTCTATGAATGTTAAACTTTATTATGTACTAGCAAATTGTTTTTTCCATAGATTGGACTAATTTACACTCCCACCAGCACAGTGTGAGTTTCAGTTGCCACTTCTTTGTATTGTCAGACATCTTATTTTTAGTCAATCTACTATGTGTAAAATATGCATCACTCTAGTATGATTTAAATTTTTAGGAAACCAAATAAAAATAAATAAATAAACAAACCAGAAAATACTGGAAATTTCCACTTATTTAATTATTTATTTAATAAATATTTATTTAGTATCTACTTATCCAAGTCAACATAAAAATTTCTAGTAGTAAATATAAATAAAGAACTATCCTGTACTTCCAGTTTAAAGCTTATGTAGAGTTGGAAATAAAGGTACAATAATTAATAAATTAGCAGATAATTAAATCAATTTTAATTGGTTATGATTGAGTACTGGCTAGTGTTGTTGGTGTTGTTATGTGCCGTCGAGTTGGACCCAACTCATAGCGACCCCTCCTTGGGTTTCCGAGGCAGTATCACTATGGAAGTAGATTGCCCAACCTTCCTTCTGAGGAGTGGTTGGTGGGTCTGAACTGCCAGCCTTCTGGTTAGCAGTCAAGTGCCTTAGGTACTATGGTACCAGAGCTCCCAAGAGTACTGGGTATTCACTTTATAAAATTTTCAATCATTGACTTAACCAGAAACACATTTCTGTTTAAATCTTTACTATTAACAATACTTAATATTTTTATTTATCTGCTATAGTAGTATACATAGAGAGAACAAAATTAATTATTTCAGATTTTTCAGTGCTGGAAGGCCATCATTCCAAACATCAGGATGCAAGGTGTTATGTATTGAATTGTGTTCCCACAAAATACTGTCAACGTGGCTAGGCCATGATTCCCAGTATTACGTAATTAACCTTGATTTTGTGATCTGATGTAATTATTCCCACCTCTATGATGTTAATGAGGAAGGATTAGAAAGTTATGTTAATGAAACAGGAAGCAATCCACAGGATTGGGTTGGAGTTTGAGTCAATCTCTTATGAGATATAAAAGGGATTAAACAAGCAAACAAAGATGAGAGACACCTCATTACTACCAAGAAAGAAGAGCCAGGAGCAAAACACAACCTTTGAGCCTGGAGTCCCTATGCTGAGAGCTTTCTAGACCCAGAGAAAGATAAAGATATATGAAAAAATTCCAAGGAACGCTGGGCTCACAAATGTTGAAGGGGTCAAGAATCTTCCCCTAGAGCTTAAAGAGAGAGAAAGCCTTCCTCTAAAGCTGCACCCTGAATTCAGACTTCTAGACCCATAAATTGTGAGAGAATAAATTTCTATTTGTTAAATCCATCCACTTGTATTTCTGTTACAGCAGCACTAGGTAACAGACACAAGGCAAATTGTCACATAAGTGAAAATTGTTTTCTTACCTCCTACTTTACATTTCTTTATCTGTTCCAGGAGTATATGAATTTTAAAATACAAACAACTAGAGAAAGCAAAGCTTAAATCAAAGGGATGGCTCTCTCTTGGTGGCCTTTAGACACTAGTAATGGACCAATTGATGATATATCTTGGAAGTAGGAAGCCATCTTGTAAACAGGCAACTGCTACCTTTGTCTATTAAGAAAACAAAACATAAAAAACCTGTGGGAAATATCCTGCTGAAACTACTAACAGACAAAGTAACTTCAAGTCATTACACCAGGAGTTATTTTGTGACTGACTCATAGTAATTTCATGTTTCTGTGTCATGCACACCACACATACACTCCCAAGGGAATAAATAAATGCCATTTGCCATCACTAAAATTGCATAATGACACCTCGAGACCTGTTTCTCCTGGCAATATTTCCAAAGTTCAGGTATCTTCAAGTTAAACATAAAACACAGAACTAAGCTAAAAATAGACAACCTATTATTATATTATAGTATTATAATCAAGTATTATCATTCCTGTTAAGTATGTAACTACTTAAAATCTTGATTTATAAACTATTCTTCATAAAAGAGAAATCAAGGCTACACACTTCAGTAGGTTGCAGAGAGATATGATATTGAGGCACAACACTAATTCTGGTTCTACTCAATGTCAGGTTCCGATGTTTGACCTTTGGTATCAAACATACTTGGTCTTTTCCTAAAGTGAACTACATCATATGCACTACTCTGAGTGTTCACTGCTCAAAACTGTACCCCTAGTTCTGGCTTTCATGTAAGGGAGACACCACTAAATTCTGCTCTAGCCTCATCAGCATGTAGATTCCAGGACAGTAGAAGATCTAGTGGACCAGAAGCATAACCTCCAGATTTGTGACCTTAAGGAACTTTTTCAGGTTTTTGCATTTTTTAACCTCCTTATCAGAAATGAGAGAACTAGACTAGATAAATTTTAAAATCCATTTGAATTCTAAAATTCTGAAATGCCCCCTGATTCTAATATTCAGTCTATATTTGGTTAAAAGAAATGCATGATTGCTTTATGCTATTTCTGACATCTGAAAGAAAAAACTTTCCATCTCTGCTTTCACTTTATCCTAAGTTAATTTTTTTTTTCCTGGATTCCTGTGTTTGTGGATTCTCTTTGGGATCAGAATGTGAATATTCCTCCAATGTCAACAAATAACAGAAACAAAAAGGGAGACTAGGGTAAAACGTCCAGTGTCTTTATGATTACTTTTCCCCAAAAGAGAAAAAATTTTTCTTTCTTCCACTTGGTAAACACAGTCAGGCAGTGTCTCTTCAGAAATTTATCTCTAGGGTAAGAACATTAGATACTAACCCTGTATTAAAAAATAACTAATTAAGTCTTATTGAAAAAGTCAAGGAAAGGTTTATCTATAGAAGGAAATTTCCTTTGTTGGTTACCAGAGGTGGGAGGAGAGGGGAAGGAACACTGCTAGATAGGTAGAGTTAAGTGTTGATTTGGGTGGAGAGAAGGGGACTATACCAAATGTGCATGATCAACATGATGGCATTGAGGAAGCAGAAGACATAGAGAGGTACATGGGAGGTACAGACAACAAAGACGAATGCTTTTGCACATACAGTACTGCATTGTCAGTGAAGGCAAACATAAGTATATGGGTGGATAGATGAGTGGAAAGGCTGAACTATTAGGTTTGTCTATCAAGCAAGGAGTGTACCCAAGACCATGTATAGGGCTGGCAGACAGTGGTCCTATAAGTGTATTTGTATGATCTGAATTCCTTGGTGTAGTGAGCTGACAAGGGACAAGGTTGTAGTCATTTCTTGGTCACAGCCAGCTATGCAGAGGAACCGAGTAGTTGAACATGTGGGCTCAGGACCATAGTCACAGGGCACATAAAGCTCAATTGGCATAACATACTGCACAAAACATCGTTCCATCTCCTACTATGGCAAGTAGTAACTGGGATCTTAAAAGCTTGCAAGCAGCCACCTATATGCAACGATGGGTCTCTCCTCATCCAGGGCAAAGAAGAATGAAGAAAACCAAAGATTCATGGAAACAATTAGTCCTAGCAACTGGTACACCATGCGATCTGCAGCTTATATGACTGTGAGACCAGAAGAACTAGATGCTACCCAGCTACCATTGTCAACCACTCAGAGGGGGTTCTATGTAGGAGATCCTGGATAGAGAGGGAAAACCATGTGGAACAAAACTCAAAATCATTTGGGAAAAAAAAAGGAGGAGGGACCAGGTTGCTGGTCTGATAGAGCCTGGTGGAACCACTGAGACTATGGCCCCTAGCTGCCCTTCAGGTCTGGAATTGAGCCCACACCTGTGACTTCCAACCAAACAAAAGACAGGCATAGGAGTTGAACATTTATCTGAAGTAGATACAGTCCTTGGAAAGAACAATTATGGGAGAAAGAAGTGTTTTTTATGCACAGGGAGACAGCTCAGGAGGCAGGGGTACATGGTGGTATGGACACAGGGAAGAGCTGATTGTCAGGAGGAAGTGGGAGGGGAGCTGTGGCACTGTGGTGAATTGTGGTCAATGTCATGAGACAAAGTGTATGTGAATTGCTGTATGGAAAGTGAATTTGTTCTGTAAATTTTCACCCAAATCACAATTAAATAAATAAATAAAAATAACTAATTAACTCTACTCTGAAGACCCTTCAAGTTTAAGTATTTTGACTGTGCTAAGAAAAACTGTTTTCTGTGAGGCTATTAATAGATTTAGGGGTGTCAAACCTTTTTCACAATGAATACCTTTGAACATATAACAAAACAGACTTTAAAACCAATTTACAGAATGGTTTACTTGTAAAAGGACTCTGATTAGTTAGTTCTGGAATAGTTCATTTCACTCTGATGAAAGTCAAAAGTCATCTTCTTCCCTTATCCATCTCCTTCTCATCTCAGACATTTTGAAGGATGGGGAATGTTCCCAGAGAACCTCTGCTTAGGTCCGGGGAATGAGACACCCAGCAACTATGACTATCTCTACTCAAAGTTCTGGTATTTTTATATTTGAATGCATTCATTTCACTTCACATAAGTTTTCAATTCACTGCACATAAATTCTGAGCCACTCTTATTAATAATAAGTAGAAAAGAGGATGAATCAAGATAAAGGATGATTCTGACCAGGTCCCAAATGATGCCACATTCAGAAATACCATCATTTCTGTGTCCTGCTCTGAACTGATGGACACTAGGGTGTGTAAAGAAATAATGTAAAGCAAATCAAGGTAAAAAGAATAGCAATCCTTCTCCCAGCTCCTTTATAACAGACAGAGGAATTTGCAACAAAGTAAAGTTGGGTCCTGTGTGTGAAAGGAAAGTGCTAAGACAGGTTTAAGGAGGCTAAAGGAGATAAATTACAGTGTTCTGATCATTGTGGTAAAATTTTCTGGAAGATCTAAGGCTTAAAACACTTGCATATATGGGAATATCTACTTATTTGGAGAAGAGCTCTGCTGGCACTGTGGTTAAAGCATTGGACTACTAACAAAAAGGTCAGTGGTTTGAACCCACCAACCACTCCATAGGAGAAAGATGAGGCAGTCTGCTTCCATAAAATTTACAGCCTTGGAAGCCCTGTGGAGCAGTTCGACTTTGTCCTGTAGGGTCACTGTGAGTAGGAATCGACTCAATGGCAGTGAGTTTTAGTTTGACTCATTGAGGGTGATACTCAAAGCATTTTCAGTTATATATTATGAAAGTCATTTTGCATCTCAAGGACTAAGATGGTCATGAGTTCTTAACCAGATAGACATTAAATAAGCCATTAAACATTTGGGTGGTGTATCTGATATGCAGGGGTAGATTTACTATGAAGCTAATGAAGTTTGCTTTTCAGTAACCCTCACTTGCATGGGCCATTCCAAAGCCCTGGGAAGGGACTTAGCAGTGAATTGACAAGATCATATATTTTTGTAAAATGTGGAAAAGTGAGATAATTTTAACAGCAATTATTTTCCAATTTAGAATGCTGGAATTCCCATTTGAAATTCTCCACCACCACCTTCACTCTTCTTCTTATGCTGGGTGGCACAGAAGTAGCTGCAATCATTTTCAGAAAATTGAATGGAGATACATTTATTCTGATTAGTAACTGTATTTATGAGGTTCAAAGTCACTTCCATTGATCTCTTGTACCACCCACATATTTCCAGTGCCAAGTGCTGTTGTAAGGATCATGTTGTGATACCATCTCAGGCCCTCCCTGTTGTATGTGTCCTTTCCCCTTCTTAAAGCTCTCTTTTAAAATAGCTTGTTAGAGAGAGGACTGATATATCTTATTCTCTCCTTAGAAAGCTATATTATAAAATTGTCATAAAATGCAAGCAAAAGCACACAACTATAATACTTTTATTTTATAATACTTTTTTTATAATCAACTGCCTAATATGCTTTTAGTTATAGGATTAAAGTAAGGGGAGGGAGACGACAGGCCCCACCCCAAGAGGCAGGAAGCAGGGGAAAAACTGGGGATGAGACAGAGCCGCAGGATCCAGTAAGGGGAAAGATATGACAGGCCCCAACCCAAGAGGCAGAAAGTGGGGAAAAGACAGGGCTGTGGGATACAGGTAAGGGGGGGGAGAAAAGGTCTCGAACAGCTAGGGAAGACAAACTTGTCAGTCACTTTGAACTATCGTGGTGGTTTGTGTGTTGAGGCTTGAGGCTGTGCCACTGGTGTTTCAAACTCCAGCAGGGTTGCACATGGTGCACAGGTTTCAATGCAGCTTACAAACTGAGACAGACTAGGAAGAAGGAGGAGGCCATCCACTTTTCAAAGAATTGACCAAGGAAAATCTGATGAACAGCAGAGAAACACTGTCCACTGTCTGATGCATCACTAGACAACTATATGAATAGCCTGGAAACATTGTCCAATACAGTGCAAGGAAATGAGTCCCTTAGGTCAGAAAGCACTCAAAATATGACTGGGAAAGAGCTGCCTCATTAGAGTAGAACCAACCTTAATGATATAAATAAAGTAAAGCTCTCAGGACCACCATCTGCTGATGTGGCATGACTCAAATTGAGGAGAAATAGCTACAAATAACAGCCATTAATAATTGGAATATGGAATGTACAAAGTATGAATCTAGGAAAATTGGAAGTTGTCAAAAATGAAATGGAATGCATAAAGATTGATATCCTAGGAAGTAGTGAGATGAAATGCACCAGTTTGGGCCATTTTGAATCAGACAACCATATGATCTACTATGCCAGGAATGACAATTTGAAGAGGAATGGCATGGCATTCATTATCACAAAGGATGTTTCAAGATCTGTCTTAAAGTACAATGCTATCAGGGATAGGATAATACCCATATGCCTACAAGGAAAACCAGTTAATACTACTATTATTTAAATTTACACACCAACCACCAAAGCATAAATTGAACAATTTTATCAACTTCTGCAGTCTGAAATTGACCGAACATGCAATAAGGATGTGTTAATTATCACTGGTGACTGGAATGCAAAAGTTGGAAACAAAAAAGAATCACCGGTAGTTGGAAAATCTGGCCTTGGTGACAGAAATAATGCTGGGGATCACATGAAAGAATTTTTTCAACACCGATGACTTATTCATTGCAAATACCTTTTTCAGCAACACAAATGGCAGCTATACACATGGATTTTGCCAGATGGAACACAAAGGAATCAGTTTGACTACATCTATGGCAAAAGGTGATGGAAAAGCTCAATATCTTCAGCCAAAACAAGGCCAGAACTTGATTGCAGAACAGACCATCAACTGCTCATATGCAAGCTCAACCTGAAGTTGAAGACAACTAAAACAAGGCTATGAGAATCAAAATATGACTTTGAATATAACCCTCCTGAATTTAGAGACCATCTAAAGAATAGATTTGATGCATTAAACACCAATGACCAAAAACCAGAAGAATTGTAGGATGACATGAAGAACATCATCCATGAAGAAAGCAAGAGGTCATTAAAAAGATGAGAAAGAAAGAAAAGACCAAAATGGATGTCAGACAAGACTCTGAAACCTGCCCTTGAGTAGCTAAACAAATGGAAGAAATGACAACATGAAAGAGCTGAACAGAAGATTTCAAAGAGCAACTCAAGCAGACAAAGTCAATTACTATAATGAAATGTGCAAAGAGCTGGAGATCAAAAAACAAAAGGGAAGAACACACTTGGCATTTCTCAAGCTGAAAGAACTGACGAAAAAATGTAAGGCTCAAGTTACAATCTTAAAGATTCTATGGGCAAAATATTGAATGATACAGGAAGCATCAAAAGAAGATGGAAGGAATACACAGAGTCACTGTACGAAAAAAGACATGGTCAATCTTCATCCATTTCAGGAGGTGGCATATGAATCAAGAAACAATGGTACCGAAGGAAGAAGTTGAAGCTGCACTGAAGGAATTGGCAAAGAACAAGGCTCCAGGAATTGATGAAACCCCATTGAGATGTTTCAACAAATGGATGGCCCGCTGGAGGTACTCACTCAGATTTGCCAAGAGATTTGGAAGACAGCTACCTGGCCAACTGACTGGAAAATATCCATATTTGTACCCATTCCAAAGAAAGGTGATCCCACAGAATGCAGAAATTAACAAACAATATCATTAATATCACATGCAAGTAAAATCTTACTGAAGATAATTCAAAAGTGACTGCAGCAGTATATTGATAGAGAACTTCCAGAAATGCAAGCTGGATTCAGAAGAGTATGTGGAATGAGGGGTATCATTGCTGATATCAGATGGATCTTGGCTCCAAACAAAGAATACCAGAGAGATGTGTACTTATGTTTTATTGACTACGCAAAACCATTTGATTGCATGGATCATAACAAATTGTGGATAACATTGAGAAAAAGGGAATTGCAGAACACTTAATTGTACTCATGAGGAACCTGTACATAGACCAAAAGGCTGTCATTTGAACAGAAAAAGGGGACATTGAATGGTTTAAAATCAAGAAGGGAGTGAGTAAGGGTTGTATCTTTTCACCTTACTTATTCAATCTGTATGCTGAGCAAATAATCCGAGAAGCTGGACTGTATGAAGAAGAACATGGCATCAGGATTGGAGGAGGACTCATTAACAGCCTACGATAAGCTGATGACACAACTTTGCTTTCTGAAAGTGAGGATAACTTGAAGCACTTACTGATGAAGATTGAAGAATACAGTCTGCAGTATGAATTATATCTCAATAGAAAGAAAACAAAATTCCTCACAACTGGTCCAATAAACAGCTTCACGATGGTGGAGAAAAGACTGAAATTGTCAAAGACTTCACATTTCTTGGTTCTACAATCGATGCCAATGGAAGCAGCAGTCAGAACTTCAGACGACATATAGCACTGCGCAAATCAGCTGCAAAGGATCTTTTTTAAGTGTTGAAGAGCAAAGATGACTCCTTGAGGACTAAGGTGCCCCTGACACAAGCCATGGTATTTTCAATCACCTCATATGCATGTGAAAGCTGTACAATGAATAAGGAAGACTGAAGAAAAGTTGATGCTTTTGAGTTGTGGTGCTGGTGAAGCCAGCATGGACTGGCTTTTAGCCATGGACTGCTAAAAGATCTAACAAATTTGTCCTGGAGGAACTGTAGCTGGAATGTTCTTTGAAAGTGAAAATGGCCAGACTTCATCTCACCTACTTTGGTCATGTTGTCAGAAGGGACTATTCCCTAGAGAAGGATGTCATGCTTGGTAAGGTGGAGAGTTGACAAAGGAGGGGATGGCCCTCAACAAGATGGATTGACAGAGTGGCTGCTATGATGGGTTCAATTATAGTAGGGATTGTGCTAATGCACAGTGCGGTACTAATGCAGCACTGGGCAGTGTTTTGTTCAGTGGGTGAGACTTTCTAGTCATCAGCTTCCAGTATAGTAGTTTCCCATGCTGTCCTTGGCAATCAGAGCCTATTCTTAGGTTGCTACCTAGATCAGAGCACCACTTTCAAATGTTCAAAATGGCTGTGCCCTCAGGACAGCTGGCAGTGCACAGCTCTGTTTGGCTCTGGTTTTGCTGTTTTCCTTTCCAGATGTCAGCCACGAGTGCAGTGGCCCATGCAATCTTTGCCATGCAGAGTCTATTCTTAGGTTGCTACCAGGATCAAAATGCCACTTGTAAGTATTCAAATTGGCAATGCCATCAGGACAGCTGATAGTCCATAGCTCTGTTTTCATTCAGGCTCTTCTGTTAGTTAGTGTTTAATCCACTTCTTTATCCTTCCTTTCAAAACTCAGTGTTCCAGGATTATCTTCTTTATCTCTTTCAACTGGTTTCTAATTTCTTTGTTACAGACAGTCTGTATAGCTTGTCTGCCTAGTCCACCATCTTGCGTGCAGTCTTGAGAATACTTATTAACATGCTATTCAAATGCATGATTGGTTATATCACAAATGTGCTATAAGGGGGAGCATCTGCTCATGAACTGAGAAAATCAGGTCTTTAAAATATCTGTTGTAGGAGAATTTGTGATTGAGAAAGAGATATTATAAAACATAGAAATAAGGGGTAAAGTTATAAGGAAATCTGTACAGGGTCTTTGAAACAATTTTTCTGTTCATCAAATTAAAACAAATAAATTTATACTTAATGACAACATCAATGCTATTTTATACCCACTTACTTCCAAAGAATCCCATGTAAATCATTTTCATACACATCCCTTCAACCTTGGTAGGTGTTCCTATTCTGATATCACTGAGATTCACATGTGTTTTGCTCTTTTTACTCACCATGAATTTAAAGAGACAAAGAATATGTCCCCTGGATATGGATCTAGGTTCTGTAAAGCATGGAACATTTATCAATTTCTGGAGTGGGGGTTCACCCCAGAATAAAAATTTTAAAATATACAATTAGGTACTGATTAGATATAAATGCTTAATTAAAATGAGATAAGAAATAAAAACAAATTATACATTTAAGAAAAACTGGTCAATATTATAAACTTTACAAAATCAAAAGAAAAAAAAAGATAATATAGTTGTTGGTAGGTGCCATTGAGTCGTCTCCAACTCATAATTTATGGCACAAATAGACTATCAAATGGAAGCTCTGGTAGCATAGTGCCTAAGGCACTTGACTGTTAACCAGAAGGCTGGTGGTTCAAACCCACCAGCCACTCCTTGGAAGGAAGATTGGGCAATTTACTTCCATAGTGATAATGCCTCGGAAATCCAAGGAGGGGTCGCTATGAGTGGGCTCCGACTTGATGGCACATAACAACAACAACAGACTCTCAAGCATAATTCAAAATGCACAAACAGCAGAAGATAAACTAGATGATTGGGACCTTCTGAAAATTAAATTCTTATGTTCTTGAAAAGACTTCTCCAAAAAAGTAAAAAGAGAACCTACGTATTGCAGAAAAAAATATTCAGTAGCAACACATCTGGCATGGCACTTATGAGTAAAATTTATAGAAAACTCCAGCACCTCAACATCGAAAGTACAAACAATCCAATTAAAAACTGAGCAGAAGACATGAATGTACACTTTAGAAAAGAAGATATCCAGGCAGCCAACAAACTCACAAAGAAATGTCTGACATGAGTAGCCATTAAACTCTACTCACAGCCATCAAGTTGATTCCAACTCAGAGCAAACCCCTTTGGGTTTCCAAGGCAGTAAATATTTATGGAAATAGATTGCCCAGTATTCCTTCCATGGAGTGACTGATGTATTTGAACCACCAACCTTCTGGTTAGCAGTCAAATAATTTAATTTGGGTCAGCTCCGACTCAGCGACCCAATGTACAACAGAACAAAACACTATCTTGTCCAGCCTCACAAGACATGTGCCAGCCTCACAAGTCTTGTTATACCTGAGCCCATCGTTGCACCCACTGTGTCAGTCCATCTTGTTGAGAGCTTTCCCCTTTTCCGTTGACCCTCCACTTTAGCAAGCATGACATCCTTCTCCAGGGAATGGTTCCTTCTGACAACACGACCACAGTAGGTGAGATGAAATCTGGCCATTCTCAGTTCCAAGGAGCATTCTAGCTGTACTTCTTCCAGGACAGAGTTTTAGTTCTTCTGATAGTCCATAGTACTTTACATATTCTTCGCCAACACCACAACTCAAAAGCATCATTTCCTCTTCAGTCTTCCTTATTCCTTGTCCAGCTTTCACATGCATATGAGGAGATTGAAAATTCCATGGCTTGGGTCAGGCACACCTTAGTCTTCAAAGAGACATCATATATATAAATAAATAACTGTACTGTATTATATAAATCCTACTTGATGGCAGTGTGTTTGGTTTTGCTTTGGAGATATATATATATATATATATATATATATATATATATATATATATATATATATATATATATATATACCAAACAAAACTCACTCCCATGGAGTCGGATCTGACTCACAGAGACCCCTCCTTGGATTTCCAAGGCGGTATCACTATGGAAGTAAATTGCCCAATCTTCCTTCCAAGGAGTGGCTGGTGGGTTTGAACCTCCAGTCTTCTGGTTAGCAGTCAAATGCCTTAGGCACTATTCCACCAGAGCTCCCATACACACACACACACACCAAAGATTATTAGTGGTTACCAGGAGTAGAAGGGAGAGGGAGAGGGGAAGCTTATGTTTGTAAGACATTGAGTTTATGCTAATGGTGGTGGAATATTTTGGAAAAGGATAGTAGTAATGGTGGCACAACATGAAAAACATCATCAATGTTCCTGAACTGTAAATGTGGAAGTTGTTCTATTGGTGAATGTCATGGTGTGTACATTTTCACCACAATCAAAGTAAGTAAAAGAAAAGTATTCTCAATTTTAAACCTGTAATCCCATTAGAATCACCTGAGGGAATCGGGAAGAAAAATAATCATATAAATAAAGGAATTCAAAGAAGTTTCCAATTATAGAATAAACATAGCAAATAGCAATAAAAGGAATTAGATACATAGATAAATAATAGATAGATAGGTAAATGATAGAGAGAGAGGAAGATAGGTGGATAATTTGGTTCTCTATCTCACTGTACACATACAAAATATGGTTCCAGTATTTAAAAGATTAAATTGCCAGAAATAAAACCCTAAAAATGTTACAAGAAAACACATGTAAGCTCTCTAAACTTGACACCAAAGCTAGAAATCATAAACAAAAGTAATGGCTGGTTTGACCTACATAAAACTTTTGAAATTTCTACATAGCCAAAATAAACACCATGTTAAAAGATTAAAAGCAGGCTATAAACTAGGGGAAAAATTTGCAAAATATATTGTAGTGTTAGTTTCCTTAACTTTAAAAAATGGTTACAGTTCAAAATATAAAAGACTAATGCCTGCCATTAATGTTACAAAACAAAATATATATAAAATGTTGAGTGGAAAAATAGTCTGTGAACGTTCACCTAAAACACAATAAAACACTTTAAAAGTTTTAGAATCTCATCTTCCATACAAGAGGAAGACTGGCTTATGTACTGATGAGAATTGTACAATCCTTAACTCAAAATGGTACTACTAACAAATTTACTTTTTAGGGACCCAGGTAAGGGTAGTATGAGAGGTTTCCAAGAGGGAGACAAACCTGTCTGTCGGTTTGTCCTACTGTGGTCACGTGTGGATGTGAGTTTTGAGGCTGAGCCACTGGTGTTTCAAACCCAGCGGGATGCACATGGT
>NW_006921827.1:4726956-4741155 GCF_000298275.1 Orycteropus afer afer | reverse complement strand
ATAAAGAAAACAAAAATCCTCACAACTGGACCAATGAGCAGCATAACAATAAATGGAGAGAAGATTGAGGTTGTCAAAGAATTCACGTTTCTTGGTTCTACAATTGATGCCAGTGGAAGCAGCAGTCAGGAGGACACTAGAAGATGTGTAGCATTGTGAAAGTCAACCGTGAAGGAGCTGTTTCAAGTGCTGAGGAGCAAGGATGTCTCCTTAAGGACTAAGGTGTGCCTGACACAAGCCATGATATTTCCAATCTCCTCGTATTCATGTGAGAGCTGGACAATGAATAAGGAAGATCGAAGAAGAGTTGATGCTTTTGAGTTGTGGTGCTGGCAAATAATGCTGAAAGTACCATGGACTGCTAAAAGAACTAACAGATTTGTCTTGGAGAAGTGCACCCAAAATGCTCCTTGGAAGCTAGAATGGCCAGACTTCGTGTCACCTATTTTAGTCATGTTGTCAGAAAGGACCATTCCCTGGAGAAGGATGTCATGCTTGGTAGAGTGGAGGGTCGACGAAAGAGGCGGAGGCCTTCAACGAGATGGATTGACACAGTGGCTGCGATGATGGGCTCAAGTATAGCAGGGATCATGGAGCTGGTGCAGGCCGGGCAGTGTTTCATTCTGCTGTGCATGGGGTCACTATGAGTTGGAAATGACTCGACAGCACGTAACAACAACAACACAACAAATTTATAAGAAATATAAAAAGTGTACTTGAGCAATTAAAAATTAAAAGACTAATACCCTAAAAGATACATGAATGTGGATATGACTAAGAAATTGAAAGGAGAGAAAAGCACAGAATACAGGGGGCAAAATTCTAATGTAAATTAAAATAATTATGACATACCACTTTTTACCCCCTAGATTGCTAAGATTTTTGTCCTATGTGCTAATATTCAATGTTGAGGAGAGAGGAGAGAAAAAAAAAAAATGCTGACACTTTTACAGAAGGGAATTTCACTATGTTATTGTTATGTGCCGTTGAGTTGTCTGCAAGTCATAGTGACTTTATGTACAACAGAACTAAACACTGTCCAGTCCTGTGCCAGTCTCACAATGCCTACTAGACCTGAGCCCATCACTGCAGGCACTGTGTCAATCCATCTTGTTGAGGGCTTTCCCCTCTTTCATTGACCCTCCACTTTGCCAAGTATGACATCCTTCTCCAGAGAATGGTCCCTTCTGACAACATGACCAAAGTAGGTGAGATGAAGTCTGGGCATTCTCGCTTCCAAGGAGTATTCTGGCTGCACTTCCTCCAGGACAGATTTGTTAGATCTTTTAGCAGTCCATGCACTTTCAGTATTCTTCACCAACACCACAACACAAAAGTATCAATTCTTCTTTGGTCTTTCTTATACATTGTCCAGCTCTCATGCGCATAACAGGCAATTGAAAATACCATAGTTTGGGATAAGTGGACCTCAGGCTTCAAGGAGACATCTTTGCTCTTCAGCACTTGACAGGTCTTTTGCAGCAGATTTGCACAATGCAATGCCTGATGTCTTGACTGCTGCTTCTATTGGTGTTGATTATAGAACCAAGTAATATGAAATCCTTGACAACTTCAATCTTTTCTCCATCCATCATGAAGCTGTTTATTGGACCAGTTGTGAGGATTTTTGTTTTCTTCATGTTGAGGTGTAATCCATACTGCATCTTTAATCTTCATCAGTAAGTGCTTCAAGTAATCCTCACTTTCAGCATGCAAAATTGTGTCATCTGCATATCTCAAGTTGTTAATGAGCCTTTCTCCAATCCTGATGCCATGTTCTTCTTCATATAGTCCAGCTTCTTGGCTTATTTGCTTAGCACAAGATTGAATAAATATGGTGAAAGGATACAACCCGAACTCACTCCCTTCCTGATTTTAAACCGTGCAGTATCTCTTTGTTCTGTTTGAATGACAGCCTTCTGATCTATTTACATGTTTCTCATGAGTACAATTAAATACTCTGGAATTCCCATTATTCTCACTGTTATAACAATTTGTTATGATCCACACAATCAAATGCCTTTGCATAGTCAATAAAACATAAGTAAACATCTTTCTGGTATTCTTTGCATTTAGTCAAGATCCATCTGACATCAGCTTTGATATCCCTTGTTCCATATCTCCTTCTGAATCCAGCTTGCATTTCTGGAAGTTCTCTGTCAATATACTGCTACAACTGGTTTTGAATTATCTTCAGTAAGATTTTACTTGCGTGTGATATTAATGATATTGTTCGATAATTTCCACATTCTGTGGGATCACCTTTCTTTGGAATAGGTACCAATATGGATCTCTTCCAGTCAGTTGGCCAGGTAGCTGTCTTCTAAATCTCTTGCCAAAGCCGAGTGAGTGCCTCCAGCGGACCATCCATTTGTTGAAACATCTCAGTTGGTATTTCGTCAATTCCTGGAGCCTTGTTCTTTGCCAATTCCTTCAGTGCAGCTTCAACTTTTTCCTTCAATACCATTGTTTCTTGATCATATGCCACATCCTGAAATGGATGATCATCTACCAATTCTTTTTGGTATGCAGCACAACAGCAGCACCCACTGCTGTCGAGTTTGATCTAACTCATAGCAACCTTTCCTTGGGTTTCCAAGGTGTTATCACTACAGAAGCAGATTTCCCAGCCTTCCTTCTGAGGAGTGGCTGATGGGTTTGAATGACCAAACTTTTGGTTAGCAGTCAAATGCCTTAGGCACTATGCCACCAGACTCTTTACTCCATCCATCTTCTTTTGATGTTTCCTGCATCATTCAATATTTTCTCCATGGAATCTTTCAATATTGCAATTTGAGTATTAATTTTTTTCTTCAGTTTTTTGAGCTTGAGAAATGCTGAGTGTGTTCTTCCCTTTTGGCTTTCTAACTCCAGGTCTTTGCATATTTTGTTATAATAATTGACTTTGTCTTTTCAAGTTTCTCTTTGAAATCTTCTCTTCAGCACTTTTATCCTGTTGATTCTTCCATTTGCTTTAGCTACTCTCCATTCAAGGACAAGTTTCAGAGTCTCTTCTGACATCCATTTTGATCTTTTCTTCCTTTCCTGTCTTTTTAATGACCTTTTACTTTCTCAATTCCTCTAATTTTTGGTCACTGGTGTTCAATGCATCAAATCTGTTCTTTAAATGGTCTCTAAATTCAGGAGGGATATAATCAAGGTCATATTCTGGCTCTCATGAACTTCTTTTGATTGTCTTCAGCTTCAACTTGAAATTGAATATGAGCAATTTATGGTCTGCTCCACAATCAGCTCCTGGCTTTGTTTTGGCTGAAGGTATTCAGCTTTTCTGTAGCCTGTTGCCACTGCTGTAGTCAATCTGATTCCTGTGTACTCCATCTGGCAAAGTCCACATGTATAGCCACTGTTTGTGTTGCTGAAAAATGTATTTGTGATGAATAAGTTTTTGGTCTTGTGAAATTCTATTATACAATTTCCATCATTATTTCTGTCACCAAGGCCATATTTTCCAACTACCAGTGACTCTTCTTTGTTTGCAACTTTTGCATTACAATCACCAGTGATAATTAACACATCTTGATTGCATGTTCAGTCAGTTTCAGTATGCTGTAGTTGGTAAAAATCTTCAATTTCCTCCTCTTTGGCTTTGGCAGTTGGTGTGTAAATTTGAATAATAGTAGTATTAACTGATCTTCCTCCTAAGTATATGGATATTATCCTATCACTGACACCATTGTACTTCAGGATAGATCTTCATCCATTCTTTGTGATGATGAATGCCATGCCATTCTTCAATTTGTCATACCCATAATACTAGATCATATGATTGTCTGATTCACGATGGCCAAAACAAGTCCATTTTAGCTCACCAATGCCTAGGATATCGATCTTTGTGCTTTCCATTTCATTTTTGACAACTTCCAATTTTCCTAGATTCATACTTTGTACATTTCATGTTCTGATTATTAATTAATATTTGCAGCTGTTTCTTGTCATCCTGAGACATGCCACATCAGCAAGTGTTGGTCCTGAAAGCTTTACTTTAGCCACATCATTAAGGTCATTTCTACTCTGAGGAGGCAGCTCTTCTCCATTTGTATTTTGTGTGCCTTCCAACCTGAGAGGCTCATCATCCATCACTATATTGCATAATGTTTCAGGGATATTCATAAAGTTTTCCAATAATTTATCAGACAGTGTTTCACTGCTATTCCTAAGATTTTCACTGGTCTCTTCCTTCTTTCAAGTCTGTCTTAATCTGGAAGCTCCACTGAAACCTGTCCACCATGGGTAACCCTGCTGGCATTTGAAACACCGGTGGCATACTCTGCAACCTCACAGCCACACTCAAGCCACCACAGTATGACAAACTGACAGACAAGTTTGTCTCCCTTAGCTGTTTCAAACTCCTCTACTCATTTCCTGGTCTCCCCCACCTTGCTCACCTACCTGGCCTGCCCCCAGGGTGCAAACACTTGCCTTCTGCTGGTCCTGGGGCTGGCTTACTATATGCATCAAAAATTTAAAGTGTTCATATATTTTGATGCAGCAATCCTGTCTCTAAGATTATTCTAATAAGGCTTTGTTAAAAGCAAAAACTGTGAAAAACCCCAACATCTGTCAGTAAGGGATTGGTTAAATAAATAAACTGTTCCCTTTATAATGGAATACAAAGTATACATTAGAAAAAGTTATTTTAGAAAAAAATTATTATAGGAGAATATCTACTGACATAGAATATGGATACACTATACTATATCAGAGAATGGAAAGTTTCAGAGTGTGTTCTGATTTCCATTTTGGTCTTTTCTTCCTTTCCTGTCTTTTTAATAACCTTTTGCAATTTTTTCATGTATGACGTTCTTGATATCATCCCACAGTTCATCTGGTTTTTGGTCATTTGTTCAATGAATCAAATCTATTCTTTAGATGGTCTCTAAATTCAGGTAGGATATAATCAAGGTAATATTTTGGTTCTTCTGTACTTTTTTTTTAAATAAATTTTAAAATATATTTTAAAAGAATTCTAAGGTTATTTTATTATTTTGGAGGTGTTAATAATTATAGGCAATTAAGTTAAATGAGCATGGTATAAAGGTTTTTTTATTCTTAAGGTCTTAACTTTTTTAATAAAAAATTTTTTTTACTGAGCAAATTTATTTCCCATACAGCAGTTCATATATACTTTGTTTAATGACATTGACTGCAATTCCCCGTAATGTAACAGCTCACTTCCCACTTCCTCCCCATAGTTACCTCTTCCCTGTGTACTTCCCTCCCATGCACTCTCACCTCCCCACCCTGAGCTATCTCCCTGTGCAAACACTGCCCTTCTGTTCTCCCATAATTGATCACTTTAAGGAGTGTACTTACCAGTTGTAAATGTTCACCCCATACGCCTGTCTATTGTTTGGCTGCAAGCCACAGGAGTGAGTTTATTTCTGAACCTGAAGTATAACTAGGGACAATAATCTCACTTGGCTCTATCAGACCAGTAAAGCTGTTTTTTTTTTTTTTTTCAATGAGTTTGAGTTTTGTTCCACATTGTTCTCCTACTCTATCTAGGATCAAATCTATTCTTTACAGAGTCTCTAAATTCAGGAAGGATATAATCAAGGTCATATTTTGGCTGTCATGGACTTGTTTTAATTATCTGCATCTTCAATTTGAACTTGCAGATGAGCAGTTGATGGTCTATTCCACAGTCAGCTCCTGACCTTGTTTTCACTGAAGATATTGAGCTTCTCCATCTCCTCTTTCCCGAGATGTAGTCTGGTTCCTGTGTATTCAATCTGGTGAAGTCCACATGAGTAACTGCTATTTGTGTTGTTGAAAAAGGATATTTGCAATGACTAAGTTGTTGGTCTGGAAAAATTCTATCATGTGATCTCTGGCATCGTTTCTATCACCAAAGCCATATTTTCCAACTACTGGTGATTCTTCTTTGTTTCCATCTTTCACATTCCAATCACCAGTAATAAACAATACATCTTGATTGCATGTTTGATCAATTTCAGATTGTGGAAGTTGGCAAATAGCTTCAAAAATTTCCTCCTCGTTGTCTTTGATAAATTAGAATAAAAGTGGTATTAACTGATCTTCCTTGTAGGCATATGGATTAGATTACCAACTAGAGTATATTAAATGAATTTTTCTATTAGAAATAAATCCTCCAAAAATATTAATAATGTTTATGTGTGGGCAGTAGAATTACAGATGATATTTATTATCTTATTTTTGCCTACCTGTATTTTCCAAATTTTAACAAGAAACATGTTAACCCTCATAAAGAAAAAGTAGAAATATTAGTTTTCATAAGTTAGTTTTTCCACTCCTTTCCTATGTATAGATAAGAAGATAATTTTTCCAAAAACCATCCCTACTATCACTTGTACCTCAAGGCAAAGACCACATAAGGAGAACCAAAATAAAATGTTGTATATATTTTCCATCCACCATTCCTAATTTCAGTACTCTCTTTTATGACTGATGGAGAAGGAAGCATGACATGGGAGGGGTGGTTGGTTGAGGGAGTGAACGAGAGACACAGTTTAAATCTTTTGTTAGTTAGTATATACTTTGACTCCTACAGAAGTTGTTTTATTTATTCAGTCATTCTAAAACTTAAATTCAGAAGTTTAGAAATTATATTAAAATCAAAATGGATCAAAGGGCCAGATGTTGCAGGCAGGATGACTAATCAAACAGAGCCTGGGTAATGTGCTCCATGCCTTGCTCAATGGGAAGTAATTACTCTAACATTAGCTTTACAGTGTTTAAACAACCATTTCATTATATTTTTTCTACACTGATTAAATTTTCTCGGCATTTCTAATGCATCATTACATCTGCCTTGCATTTAGATAATGCACAGCATTGCTACCCATTAAAGAGTTCTTATTCTCTTTCATCACCTTAATAAATCATTTGGCTCTATTTGCATAAAGTTTGATAAAGATTAGTTCTCATATGACTAACATACCTTGAATGGAAACATCCCATCTATCACTTGGCTAACACAATTGCTCATATAGTTAAATGTGGATCTCCAAGCATAATTACCTAAAAGTTTGTGAGGTCACAGTAAATTTGTAGCACAAATACTATTGTAGAATTACGATCTGTGCTTTCTGAGACTCCTGGGGGGTGGATATGATAACCATGGAACCATCTAAGGCAATTTGCTTCTTGTTCCTAAATTTATAGCCTGAGGAATTATAACAGACAACAACAACATCAAAAATAATAAACTCACATTTTTAGCCTTCTGCTTCAATATTCACATTCACCCTCAATACATAGTTAGAAACTTAGAACATTTTAGCCCTTGCCCAAGTAAATGGACTGAAAAGTAATCTCAGGAAGAGATTAGCTAAAATGAAAAGCTCTGCTAGGGTATCAGATATGCCAGGTAATCACTTATAGAAATTCAAACTGTGCTAAGTTCTTTGGGTAACTTTTTTTTAAGCATTGCAAATAAATGGATCATGTTGGTGAACTATTATGCGGTGACATTGATTTCACCTTTTGAACTTAGGATTTTAATAACTGAAACTCAAACCACTGAACAAGTGCCCTTGGATTTCAGAAGAAAAAATCATGAGGTCCTAAAAGGGAATGGAATACCAATTAAAATCAATGCTTCATATTCTGCCTTTGTATTACTGATGCTGATATTGGTGATGAAGTAGAGAAAAGAAACCCAAAACCAAAACCATTATCATCAAGTCAATTCTGACTCATAGCAACCCTCTACAACAACACAGAACTGCCCCTATAAGATTTCCAAGGGTGTAAATCTTATGAGTTGGGGCTGACTCGATGGCAAACAACAACAACAACAACAACAACAAATCTTTATAGAGGAGATCTGATAGCATAGTGCCTGAGGCACTTGACTGCTAACCAGAGGCTGGCGGTTCAAACTCACCAGCCACTCCTCGAAAGGAAGGTTGGGCAATCTACTTCCGTAGTGATACTGCCTGAGAAACCCAAGGAGGAGTCGCTATGAGTCGGGGCCAGCTCCATAGCACATGACAACAAATCTTTCTTTATGGAAGCAGACTGCCTCATCTTTCTCCCACAGAGTGGTTGGTGGGTTGGTGGGCCACCAGAGTTCCTTAGAAAGAGCAAGTCTTTATTTATGACACAATAAAGCTTTGCAAAACCAAATTCCAGCACGTGTTTGGGCTCTCCCTTATGAGTTAGTGATTCACTGTCTAATTCTATGTTGCTATTCATTCCCCTAAACATAAGCCATCAGTTTCCACTTCCATAGTTGGAAACATACTGTATTTTAGAATGTACTGTATTGTAGAATTGTACTAAATCCAAGTTCAAAGACTTGTATTTCAAAGACCTGACCCTTCCCCTCCTATACAAATCTCTGGCTCTCTGTTCTTCTTTCTCCTCTTCTTCCTCTATTTTTTGAGTATCCTCCGTCCACAATACACTTCAAAATTCCACTATGCCTTCCCCTTCATCCTATCTTCACTGAACTATGTATGAATCAGGGCTTCAAGCAAGTTCATTCCAGTTCAACTCTATGTAGAAAATTTGTATTTACATCCAAGATATACTTAATCAGAATCAATAGTTTAACAAGATCCCCAGGTGATTCTTACAGATTCCAAGAACCTGGGGAATCAGCTGAGGATGTTATTAAACTGTAGATTCTTTTTCAGTATATCTGGGGTGAAAATGCAAATTCTCAACAGGGGGTCAAACCAGAATGGACCAGTTCAAAGTGCTGGTTTGAATCCTAACATAATGACAGGAAAGATTTTAGTCTATTTTATGGGCCTTTTCCTCTATTAAGCTGATTGCTAATATATGATAAAAAGTGTGACAATGTGCTCCTTAGGAAATGGGCAACAGAGTCAAGGACTGGTGGCATATTCCTGAACAATAAAACCTATATAAAGAGGTGTGCTTAACTCTAAAACTAGCCACTTATGTAACTAATTATGTAATATTTAAGGTCGGAGAAGCCCAAGAACTATGAGGTTGTTGTGCTAATTCTTCCTTTTTTTCAGGTGAAAAGATGCCACCTGTTCTCTATGGCTAATTATTCCTACAGCACCAAAAATCACATATCTTACATGTATGACTATGGGCACTAATTTAAAATGTGTTGACTTGTTTAGCTCTCTTCTCCTTTCTAGAATTGCCATCTTTTGTTTAACAACAACAACAACAGCAAAAGAAACCTGTTTTATTATTACTTGCCTCAATCTACTAGAGTATTAGTGCTTTAATTTGTTCTCACTAGAATGTCCAATGGTCAAAATCTTCATTTCAGCACACTTGACCTCATCTATGATGAGGAAAGCAATAGAACTGATCAAACACTTAAGGGTGGGATTGACTGATGGCTAGATCAATGTTAACTTTCACAACTCCTTGCCTCTGTAGCTCGGAAGGAAGATGGGGCAATCTACTTCCGTAGTGATACTGCCTCGGAAACCCAAGAAGGGGTCGCTATGAGTCGGGTCCGACTCGACGGCACATAACAACAAAGACTCTGTAGCTATTTACTATTTGGAACTTTTTTTTGCCTAGACATAGCAATATTTATCCAACAGAATGTGGAAATTATTGAACAGTATCATTAATATCACACACAAAATTTTGCTGAAGATAATTCAAAAATGGTCACAGCTGTATATTGACAAGGAAGTTCCAAAAATGTGAGCTGGATTCAGAAGAGGACATGGAACAAAGGATAATATTGCTGATGTCAGATGGATCTTGGCTGAAAGCAAAGAATACCAGAAAGATGGTTACTTGTGTTTCACTGACTATGCAAAACATTTGACTGTGTGGATCATAACAAATTATGGAGAACACTGAGAAGGATGGGAATCCAGAAGACTTAATTGTGCTCATGAGGAATCTGCACATAGAGCAGGTGATTGTCAGTCAAACAGAGCAATGGAACACTGCATGGTTTAAAATCGGGAAGGGTGTGCATCAGGGTTGTATCTTTCCACCATACTTGTTCAATCTGTATGCTGAGAAAATAATTCGAGAAGCTGGTCTATATGAAGAAAAATGTGGCATCAGGATTGGAGGAAGACGCATTAATAACCTGTGATATGCAGATGAAACAAGCTTGCTTCCTGAAAGTGAAGAAGAGTTGAAGCACTTACTGATGAAGATTGTTAATGACTACAGTCTTCAATAGGAGCTCTGGTAGTGTAGTGTCTAAGGCACTTGACTGCTAACCAGAAGACTGACAGTTCAAACCCACCAGCCACTCCTCAGAAGAAAGTTTGGGCAATCTACTTCTGTAGTGATACTGCATCAGAAACCCAAGGAGGGGTCGCTATGAGTTGGGTCTGACTCACTGGCAAATAACAAGAACAACAACACAGCCTTCAATATGTGTTACACTCAACATAAAGAAAATTAAAATCCTCACAACTGGGCTAATAAGCAGCATCACAATAAATGGAGAAAAGATTGAAATTGTCAAAGATTTCATATTACTTGGATCAATAATCAACACTCATGGAAGCAGCAGTCAAGAAATCAGATGTTGTATTGCACTGGGCAAATCTGCTGCAAAAGAATTCTTTAAAGTGTTGAAGAGCAAAAATGTCACTTTGAAGACTAAGATGTGCCTGTCCCAAGCCATGTTATTTTCAATGACCTCATGTGCATGTGAAATCTGGACAATGATAAAGGAAGACCAAAGAGGAATTGATGCTTTTGAAGAGTGGTGTTGGTGAAGAATACAAAGTACCATGGACTGTCAGAAAAACAAGCAAATCTGCTCATGAAGAAGTGCAGCCAGAATAGCTAGACTTTGTCTCACCTACTTTGGTCATGTTGTCAGAAGGGGCAATTCCCTGGAGAAGCATTATCATGCTTGGAAAAGTGGAGGGTTAGTGAAAAAGTGAGATGGATTGACACTGGCTGCAACGAGGGGCTCAAGTATAGTAGGGATTGTGAGGATGGTACAAGACCAGGCAGTGTTTCATTCTGTTGTACAAACTATGAATTAGAGCTGACTTATAGTTATGAGTCAGAGCCAACTCGATGGCACCTGACAACAACAATATAGCAGTATTATGGTACATATTTCCAGACTTGCAATGACACCATCCATATTCCCTCATTAGCTTTTACCTTACTTTTAGATTCTGAATTCTACTGTAGAGGATTTATAGATAGCATGGCGAGAGTGATTACTCTCAAGAACATTATAATTAAGAATATAAATTCCATTTTTTATATAGTATATGAGTAGCTTGGCTAAGTTCTAGATGAAACTCTGTTGGAATTGCTTTTGGTGTTAGGCAATTTAATTTTGTAGAATTCTTCAGAATGTTCCAGTCATTCAGCTCTTAAAATGTGGTTTTCTGACCAGCAGCATTAGTATCACTTGAGAACTTGTCAAATTTGGGCTCCACCCCAGGCCTACTGCATATAAAACCCTAGGGAAGGAACACAGCAGCCTGTTGGAGCAAGCCTTTCAGGTAATCCTAATACAGTTAAAAATTTACAAATCACTGTTTTACACTAACCAGATTCCCAACCCTCCCAAGCATTCAGGAGTTTCTTAAAAGATTATTGATTATTGGGAACACTAAAACACATGCCCAGCCACATATGTTGATTGGCACAAGGCCTATGAGCTGACAGGAGTGAATGAGAATACAGCTCTCAACTAAGTTTATGGCCAGGCGAAAAGTGTAATAATGTGCTCCATGGAGAATATTACACAGAAGAAAAAGGCTGGCAGCATGGGTCAGACTATGTAGCTGGTGGATCTTTAGATCTGAATGAACTTGTGGTTCCTGATATGGTCTATAAATTCGTAAATTCAAAAACCCTGTAGTCCTTATATAGACAGAAATAGAAGGTCTGGTTTCTTGGTCAGAGTCAGAACACCAGTGTTCATTGATCAAGACTGGTCAGCCACCATGAGCTGCAGAATGACTGACAGCAAACCACAGAACAGAAACTGATTGCATATAAGAATCTCTACTTTTCAAGGACCTACATAGTTAGAACTGGAGAACAGGATGCAAAAAAAGACAGAATTTCTTGTCAGCCTAGTCACTGGGGCTAGTACATTGATTTCTTGTTTTGATGCATATGAGCACCATTCTTCTGACTAACAGGTGGAATATAAATAGTATCTATTTAGTATATATAGAATCAGAAAACACTCCAGTGCTTCTCCCCATTCTCAGCCGAGGAATGTCTTTGAAAGGCATAGAAGACTACATGGAAGTCCTCACATCACTTCTTTTTACAGTCTTCTTAGGGTCACCATAACAACAATTCTTCCTAGGAAACTTGTCCAAAGAGGAGGCCCTTATCTTCCCCCAAATCACCACACTTCATCAGCTACAGGATGAACACTGTCCGGTGTCCAATGTCTCCATAATTTTTATTTAGTTGAATTCCTAGGTTATCTATCCTCTTCCTACTTCTTATGTCCATATTGTAGGTGTACATCCCATAATCTGCTCCTATTTTCTGTCTTTCTCCAAGCCCCTAAACCCTTTAAGTGTACTCTATGAAATTCATGGTCAGTTATTCATAAATTCATCCTTTATCCTCAATCTCTTCTTGCACAACTGTCACTAATTTTGCCTCAAAGGCATTGCTTTCCCTGAGGTCCTCCCATATAGTAGCTGCTTTTTTCTCCCACAGTCCTTGAACGTCTGCCAAAGTCATGAAGAAGGAAAACAAAGTAAATATGGAGAAAGGTAATTTTATCAGATTGGCTGGGGCATACAGTGGGATATTTGCTTAATTTGGGGAGGGCATTTAATGCCAGGGTTTGTTGTCACCAATCCTCATAAGACCTGAAGTGCTGATCCTGGACTCCAGACCTATAATAACTGCTGGCAAGTTCCCATGACACCAACTGCCTCTTTGACCTCCGCTTACCACCTTGACCATATTTCCCTGCATGCTGTTTGGCTTATTTGTCCCGCTTTTCTCTCATTGCCTACTTCCCAGGTCTTTCCTAGTGCCCTATCAAAGAAGATCTGGTGATATAATGGTTAAGGTATTTGGCTGCTAAGCAAAAGGTCAGTGGTTTGAACTAACTCATCAGCTACTCCATGTAAGAAAGATGAGGCAGTCTGCTTCCATAAAGATTCACAACCTGGGAAATCCAATGGGGGTTGCTATGAGTCAAAAATCAAAACTCAACCCAATGGCAGTGAGTTTGGTTTTGGTTTGCGTGTCCTACCAACCTTTAATCCCAGTACTGAAGGCCATTGGCAAGGAAGGTCTAAACCCAAAAGCATAGAGACCAGCTGAAAACTAGAGAAATGGCCAACATTTGAAAGAGAAACTGTCTGATAGAACAAGGATAATGGAATGGTTACATATAGCAAAAGACTAAAAATGTAAAATTAATTAATTAAATTTAGGTTCACACATGAAAGGAGGATCTAGGAGTAGAAAGGGAGCAACAAAGATGGGGGGGGGAGGGGGAAGAAGCCCAGCAAAGATGAACTCTGTGCTGCGGCATTTTGCTATTTTCTCAAAACACAGCAAATGCACAATAAATATTTGTTGATTGATTAAAGAAAACAGATTTGGGCTCTGACTAGATTAAGTTTTGGATATTTGCATTGCAATATGCCATAATCTCCTGACTGAATTGCTTACATTTTTAATTTGAATTTTAAAACTGCACCTGTCATTTTAGAAAGCCACGTCAGGCAAACAACAACTAGTTGCTCTCTGTCCTTTGTTCTGACTTCAATTCTCTTGGAAATGTACCAGAAGATCCCAGTCATTGTAGAGGGTATGTCAATGAATGTAATTGATTTAACCTGGAATAAAGACAACACTGCAAAGCTAAAAATATAAACTGCTAAGCCTAGAATAGAATTCATTTTTCAGTATTGAGGGAGGGGATTTTGAACACTGTGTCTCCCATCGCAGAATAAAAGCATTTAGTCTCTCCAGGCTCAAGGACTAAGCTCCAGCTGGAATCCAGAAACATCACCAACAGAAAGTTTCACCAGATATGGTTAAGAAATAGTTGTTATAGTTGCTCCATGTGCATTTTTGTTTGTTTGTATAGCTTTTCAAAATCCTATCTACAATGGTAGACTTTATTTGAAAAGTTAAGAAACGCAAATGAACTTATTAAGAATTAATTTTTTGGCAAGATGGCGGACTAGGCAGAAGGATTGCACAGACCCTCTTCAACTAAGAAAAGGGAAACCAATTAACACAGACACAGAAGATAATCTTGGA
>NW_006921827.1:4690932-4711766 GCF_000298275.1 Orycteropus afer afer | reverse complement strand
TCTGCTGTCAGCCCCTGGCCTTGTTCTGAATGATTATATTGAGTTTCCCCATCATCTCTTCCCACAGATGTAGTCAATTAGATTCCTATGTATTCCATTCAATGAGATACATGTTTATAGTTGCTGTTTATGTTGTTGGAAAAGGTATTTCCAATGAATAGATCTTTGGCCTTGATAAATTCTATTGCATGATCTCCAGTGTCATTTCTATTACCAAGGCCACATTTTCCTATTATCAGTCCTACTTCTTTGTTTCCAACTTTCACACTCCAATCATCAGTAAATATCAATGCATCTGCATTGCATATTTAATCAATTTCAGACCACAGAAGTTGGTTAAAAAAATCTTCATTTTCCTCATCTTTGGCATTAGTAGTTGGTGTATATATTTGAATAATAGTTTACTAATTAGTCTTCCTTGTAGACATACAGATATTATCCTATCACTGACTATTGTACTTCAGGATAGATCTTGAAATTGTTCTTTTTGACAATGAAGGTACATATTAGAGAGGGATAAAAGTTACAGGCCAGCCCCAACTGAGGCTTCCTCCTCAAAGTAATCAAAAAAAATTTCTTAAAAATTGAAATAGGAATAACTTTCTCACTAGTAGTCTGTCCATGTATCTTAAAGTCTCTCTGCATACACTGGTGCTTTGCATTCCTCCTCTCAGGAAACACTGGGCTAATTGCAGTTACCCTAGATCTAATCTTAAAAAGCTCCTGATTGATAATTATACAATAAAGGAATATGAGAATTTTCACAATAGCTATTTCACTCTATTGGATCCTACTCCTGCTTAGCAAATGCACCTTACTGAACCACATTTGGCTGTTCCACCCTTCTGCACCCAAAAGTCTCTTCTGTCCAAAACTGGGATTGATTTGCTGTTTAAGCCCAGCATTTTTTATCCATGCTTCTTTCCTTAGAGATGAAGTTTATATTAAGGTGACTCTTGGTAAATAAAATCTGGCTCAGGGAGGCTATGGTTCTTATCCAATTGATCAATAGATTTTTTTTAACAGTTGGAATGCTGGGAAAGATAGGGAAAGGCTAATGCATTTTCTGCCCTCAAAGCTTTTTAGCTCATACTGTATGCATTTCTCTTTCCCTATGCAGAATCACCTATGCAGGTGAGTGGCATTTCCACAATTCCTCAGAATTTTCTGTACCATCAGTCCCCAGTGAGACCCTGATGAGAGTATTTCTTTCCCTTTGTTGGGTAAAACCCAGGCTTCCTTAGTTCAACTGTGTGCATCAAATACTAAGCCATTAGAGTCCACCAATCAAGGGTTACAAGTTCTCTGATTGAAAAATAAACAAAGCCCATTCATGGCACTGGGGGTAGCCTGCCAGGAGGCTCTTTTTTACACTTATTGTTAAAACTGGTGAAGAAGGAGGTGGAAAAGTCACCCTTCACCCTAACTGATGAGTCTTCCTTCACTAAATAGATCAATTTAGAAAACCTTCTTAGTCAGGCACACAAAGGCAAAGGTATAGGGGATTTTACGGGAAATGCTGACTTCCTAAGAGTTACCTTTTAAATTTGAATATTTCACTCTTGTCTCTACCACTAAAGGTCATGACAGAAAGTAATATACATGGTTGTTCACATTGGTCATCTACCCAGAATAGTTGATAACTGGTGTCAAGAAGTTTATAGCCAAATTTGAATGTAACATAAAAATGCTTATTATGAAATAACTTGCAAATTAAAATTTTCTAATTTCTAAAACCAATGCTAATTTGAATTTTCTTTGGAAATTCAAAGAACATTGTCTCTAATAAAAATTAAAAAATTAGAAATATGTGTATTGGGAGAGGTGAGAATTTTAGTAGAGGTTAAAGATAGTTGGGCAAAGGACCTAGGTTCCCCTCCTACTTCAAGTTCTCTCTTTTGTTCAAGTCACTCTCCAGCTCACTGAATTAGAATTTATTCACCTGAAATGAGATTAAAATAATGATTACAAATAAGCAGTTAGCCTGAAATTGACACCAAAGTTGATTTCTTTCCACTAATATATTAATCGGGAGCTCTGGTAGCATAGTGGTTAAGACACTTGCCTGCTAACCAGACGGCTGGTGGTTCAAACCCACCAGCCACTCCTCGGAAGGAAGGTTGGGCAATCCTACTTCCGTAGTGATACTGCCTCGGAAACCCAAGGAGGGGTCGCTATGAGTTGGGGCCGACTCGACGGCACATAACAACAACAACAACAATATATTAATCCAGCCACTCCTCGGAAGGAAGGTTGGGCAATCCTACTTCCGTAGTGATACTGCCTCGGAAACCCAAGGAGGGGTCGCTATGAGTTGGGGCCGACTCGACGGCACATAACCACAACAACAATGTATTAATGAATTTTGATAATATAGTTAATATTCAGAGTATGCTTATATTTGTTTATCAATATAGAAATTTAGAGCTGTGGAGTCACAATTGATATTTGAGCAACATGAATGAATCAGAAGTGACAAATAATCAGAATAAAATTTTAAATGCAAAAACAATTTAAAAATGAATTAATGTGATATATACATATACACATACCTATGAGCAGCAGCTTGCTTAAATAAAATTTGTGAATGTTTTAGGAGTCAATACTATTTATATACTTTAAATTATAATGTGAAACTCTTGACCATAACTTCAGAGAGAAAATAGTGAGATTCTTACCTTCAGGTCACATGTATTTAAAGAAGTAACATGACAGGCAGTCATTCAGTCATGGGCATGTCTGGGTTCCTAAACATCTCCTTTGTCTTATTTGTCATCCATATAGCCTGGACCTCAGACTTAGCATAATTTTGTTCTTCTGTTTTAACTTCATAATTCCAATAGTTTTATACCAATGTTTTCTAATATGAAATTATAATCCAATCATACAAATCAAATCTGATAGAATTCTCCAGTTGTTTTTAACTATTTAAACTCTTTTTAAAAAATTACTTTGAATATACCACATAATAGTAATGCAAATTAATGATTTATTGAACAGTCACAATATGGCACTTGACAGCTGTACTTAATATATCTTAGGCTAGGTTCTCTAGAGGAGTAAAATCAGAGAAGCATATGTGTAAAAAAATATGTTGTTATGTGCCATCGAGTTGGACCCGACACATACCGACCCCTCCTTGGGTTTCTGAGGCAGTGTCACTAATGGAAGCAGATTGCCCAACCTTCCTTCCGAGGAGTGGCTGGTGGGTTTGAACTGCCAGCCTTCTGGTTAGCAATCAAGTGCCTTAGGTACTACACTACCAGAGCTTCTATAAATAAATATATAGAGAGATTTATTTCAAGGAAATAGTCCATGCAGTTATGAAGACTGGAAAGTCTCAAATCCACGTGTCAGAATGGAGGCTGGAGGTTTCTCCTGATTCACATGATTGCAAAGTCTGATGAACCCAAAATGGCAGATCAGGCAGAAGGCTGCTGGCTCTTGTCCCAAGAACCAGAAAACAGAGCCAGATGCAAGATTGACAGAGGTCAAACTTTGCCAAAACTTCCATATACATTGGATGCAGGCCACACCCCTAAGGAACCACCCCCCTTTAACTAATCGGCTGCTTATATCAGATCACAAAATGGAAGGTGATTACACGATATCTGCCAAACCATCGAGAATCATGGCCTAGCCAAATTGACACATAAATTGCCACCTTAATGATCACTGTCCATCCCTTGTCAAGTTGCCCTCTGTATACATCTCCTTAAACCACACATAATCTCTAAATAAAGACAGTTATAAAGTCATAGTTGTATGTAATATATTACTAACATGTGTACAATAAAAAATACATTAGCCTTGTTTACATCTTATATTTTATAATAAATTATAGAATAAAAGAAGGTAGAAAACATATACATATACATACACATACATACACACGTGAACGAGGAAGAAATAATTAAAAACAACTACAGTCCTCATTTCTGCAACTGGTCACTGGTCATGTGGCTGTACTGGTATTTAGAACTTCGTTTTTCCTTCACCCATTCTACATTCCCTTTACTGTCAGCAAGCAGCTCAGCTGGTTGTGGTTCTTTGCCTGGCGAGGTGACCCAAATCTTCATTTCTGAAGGGCTTGAGCCATTAGTAGTCATGTCAGAACTGAGTTGCTGTGGTTTCCCATTGACTTTAATCACAGGGCTTGGCAGTACTGAGACATTCTAAGGCATTTCCTGTATTCCAGACTATGTTATAAAATGATATAGATCCCTTTGGAGAAGGCTGGGAGAAAGATTAACAGTATAAAATTTTGGCAGTGTAGTTGGGTCCTTTCTCAAAAGTACCCAGCCTTCCCTTCATTCAAAGTCTTGTGAACATATAAAGTAACTCAAGTCTGGGAATTGATTGAGGGACCATGACTCTCTATTCTGGCAATTTTGGTAAGACTGCTCACCTCACCTAGAATTCTTCCACTTGCACCAAAAAAACCAAACTCATTGTCGTCGAGTCAGATCCAACTCATAGCAACCCCTCCTTGGGTTTCTGAGGCAGTATCACTACAGAAATAGTTTGCCCAATCTTACTTCCAAGGAGTGGTTGGTGGATTTGAACTGCCAGCTTTCTGGTTAGCAGTCAAATTCCTTAGGCACTACACCACCAGACGTATTTAATATATTTCCCATATATTTCACTCCCAGAGACACTATGACTAAGTAGCCAACACCATAAGTCCATATGAATCAGACTTCTGATTACTGCTTCAACTCTGCTGTCCATTATGGCAATCACAACAACCTTGTATTTAGCAATTAAGTGCCACCATTTGTACCCTATCACACTGGTGTCTAGTCAATCCCATTGTAGTTAGGTATCCAAATTCAGTCAGGGCAGCTCCCATTGCCAAATATGACTTACATAAAATAGCAATTACAGCAGTCTTCAAGGATGTTGGAGCTGCCTTCACAAATTTGTTTCTCATCATTTGGGTGAAAGGTGTGCCCATGGGTGGTTCAGTGGGCCAACCTGATAAATCCTCTCTGACATGCCAGTTTTCCTAACCCTTTGGGTACCTTTTTCTGCAGTATACCATGCCAGTTCTGGTACTACATCTTGATTTAGTGCAAGCCACCAATTAATTCATGCTTCAGTGAATAAACAAAATAAACAATTAGATTCTTTTCTAAAGTCTTGAGCTGAAACACTGAATGAAGAATGTGTGCTTAGTGGACCCGTATGTAAACTCAGACTGATCTAACTTTATGTTCCTCATGCCATTATCCCACACCCTTAATAGCCATTGCCACACATATTTCCCAGGTTGCTGACCGTATATATCAGAGAAATCAAGAGTTCTTTTGTAGTGTATCATACTTCCTCATGGGTCACACTTTGTATTTCACCTTGTGGGGCTTGCTGGGGATTTAAGATGAGTTTTAGGTCTATAATTAAACATGAGTGGTGGGGGTGGGTGCAGGGAACATTCAGAAATATCTGGTAAGGTATCTGCCTCAGGTAATGTCCCAAGCAATGCCACAGGCACGACCCCAGGTGATCTCTCAGACAAAGATTCTTCAGACAAAGCTGGGGTTCTTATCTTATGGGGCTAGAAGGGATAATAGTTTTATTGGGGAGGTGGTTTAGCAGACAAAGATGGAGTAAGCTCTTCAGATGGGAATAAGAAGGCTGGTTCTGTTGGCAAGGAGTATTCAATGGAATTTAGGGGCTCAATGTCCTCACCTTCCTGATTATTTGCCCAAATGTCTTTATTCAAACATTCAGGATCCCATTTCTTCCCAATAAGCACCCTCACTTTAACTTCAGACATCATTTGAAGCTGGTGATTCAATTGGTGTTGTAATTCAGCCACCCTTATGATTAGACTCTAGGTTTGGTTTTCAGTAATACCAATTCTGTTACAACAAGAAATAAGGATTTCTATCAGGGCACTAGTGGAAATTTTCAGTCTTGTATGTATGCAATGGTTGAGCTGTGACTCTGAAGCTTTGGACTTATTCTTTCTTTCACTTGTCTAGCAAAAGTAGCATCAACCAATCTGCTTCCTTATACTTCATTCTGACAAAATTGTACACAAGTATCAAATATGCAATCATCCAAAGCCTTATCTCTCAGAAATATTTGATCTATTACTGGTGATATTTTGTGTATTTCTATTGTCACTTCATGCCATGTATTAGCCATACTTGAGAACCAGTACAGAAAACTCAACTTCACAATTTTCTCCCTCTAGAACCACTCTCAGTACTAAAAGTCTTAAGCTGGGTTGTCTAGGGGGCAAAACCACTGAAGTATATATGGAGAGAGAGAGAGAAAGAGAGATTTATTTCAAAGAAATGGCTCACACAGTTGTGGAGGCTGGCAAGTTCCAAATCCATGGGTCAGGCATGAGGCTGGAGGTTTCAACTAACTCTCATGGTTGCAGGGCTGCAAGAATCAAAAACAAAACTCACTGTCATAGTCAATTTTGACTTATAGTGATCCTATAGGATAGAGTAGAATTGCCCAACAAGGTCCAAGTCTATAAATCCTTATGGAAACAGACTGCCTCATCTTTCTCCTGCAGAGCGGCTGTTGGGTTCAAAATGCTGACCTTTCGGCTAGTAGCTGAATACTTTAACCACTGTACCACCAGAGCTCCTTCTGCAGTAGCTTATGAACCCAAAATCAGCAGGTCAGTCAGAAGTCTGCTGGTTCACATCCCAAGAACTGAAGGTCAGAGGATGACAAGTTAGACACAGGATCAAGAGAGAGCTAGGTTTGCCAGAACTTCCATATATATTGCATGCAGGCCACACTCCCAAGAAAATTCCTCTTTCAACTAATAGGTTGCTCACCTCAGACCATAAAGTAGGGGATGATTACATAATATCTGCCAAAGCATTGAGAATCATGGCTTAGCCAAGTGAACCATAACATAGTACCTTTCATACATATATGCTTACATTCTATAAAATTCTCTTTTTTCACATATGTGCTAGTTGATTAGAAAGGAGAGGTAACAGCAAACCAAACCTTGAAAGAGACTGATGGAAGAAGCATACTAATTGATGCATTTTCAAAATATGAGACTTACAAATAATCTCAAAAATCCTAAATTCTGAAGGTGAATTTTTATAGAATGAAATATTGAGCATATCAGTTTCCTACTTAAATAAATTTTCAATATATGAGAGGTTTTTTTTTTTTCTTTTCCAGCCTACATAATCATATTTTCCTTCACAAAAAAAAATAAGATTAATAAATTATATCCTGTCTTTCTATTTCTTGATCCCATCTAGTCTATAAATTTTTGTTTTTGGTAAGATTTACCCAACAAAAAAAATCCGTCTGACATGCCCAGTCTTTGTTAACTATATAATCGTGTGTACTTAAGTCAATTATGGTTCAACATCAACAACAATATTTTGGGCAGGATGCCAACCAGAGTTCTTTGGGAATCTTGGTTTCTCAAATGAGCAGCCCTCTGTTTTCCCCATATCAGTGTGGGGAGGATCCCTTCAGCAGTTTTAATGTATTTATACAAGAAGATCATTTCAAAGGAAAAGTGTTGGCCCAGGATCAGAGCAAAGTCACAACTAAAGACCCACTGTCTTGAAGTTTCACAATAAGCCATGCTTAAGAATTCAAAAAGACTACCATGAGAAAGAAGTATTCATGAGGGAACACAGTACATTAAAAAAAAAAAAAAAAGTTAGAGGGTAGACAGAGGTAGCAAAAACAAAATGCACAGAGAGGGCCAGAGGAAGCAGGAAGAACCTATGGGTAACTCTTCAAGTGGGCCAGTTATACAATTCTGCAGAAAGAGTTTCAGCCATCCTGGGTAGCCTGGCTAGATTTTTGCACACTCAGCTGGGAGTGTTCAAGGACAAATGCCTAGCTTTTCTGCTCAAGAGAAATTCCCTTCGTATTTTACCTCACTTCAACTTCCTTCAGTCAGTCCAAGAATACTAGTCAGGCATCTTTTGCCTACTGAAGAGTGAGAATAAAAGAAAGTACTCACCAGAATGGAAAACAGTTTGAAGCATGAATATACCCAATTGGCATTGGAAGACATTTTTAAAAAAGTGCATTTTTCAAGACTGGCACTGGAATTGGGTCTTAAAACCCTACCTACAATCTCAGTAGTTCTATGTGCTTCTATGCTGCTGCACTGCATGAACATGATCTTCTCAGGCACATCAGATACTGTAGCCAAAAACTAAAAATTTTAATTAGTCAGAACAATCTGTTGTATTGTAAAAACCTTGCAAATTTAATAAACAACTCTAATTATCCAGTGAATTATATATCAGCCATTTGAGCAGATACACCTTGCTCTTTACTAGCCATTTTCATCCCTTGCATAGTTAACTCTGAGCTGATGGCACTAACCTCTCAGAGGGCACAGAATTCCCTAACTTCCATCTGCTCATTCTGCAAAGTCACTACCACCAAGGGTGTGGGATAGAATATTCAGAAAGAGAAGGGCTCCTAGTTGAGGCAGAGCCAAGTTGTTTATAACTCTTCAGGAGGCTGACTGTAACCAGAGTCAGGGCTGAAGTACGAAGAGGTGGGATGGCAATCTTAAACAAGTTGGATAAAGAATAAAAGACCAGATTTGTGGCCACAGAAAGACAAAATCCTCTTTTAATCTGGAAGTCAGGAAGGCCTCACTTCAAGAATTCTGTAAGGCATTAGAGAAAGCTCCCAAATGACCAACGTCTCAACAAAGTGCAAGCTAAAACAGCCTAAGACTGTAATCTGAGGTAAATAACCAATATTTAGCCAAGGAAACAGGAACATTAGCTCACCTGGTGCCAAAGAGGCAAGAAGACCCCATCTTCTGACCTCCTCTAACACCACAAGAGGAAGACAGAATCACCATCAATAACCCTAGGCCAGACATGCTGCCTCCTTCTAGCCTTTTCACCAACCATTACTCCCAAAGCACCCACCACCTCTCTACTGGGTTTTATAATTCACTGCAGTGGCCACACAGAACTCACAGATTATGGGGTTTATTAGGGAAGCACCAGACTACAATTCAAGTACAGAAATGCACCATCTCTTACAGCCAGTCGTCTTACTCAACAGCCGGCAGTCTCAGTAGCACATCACTCTCATTAATGCATGTCTCTCATGTCTCTCTCTCAGCAGCATGTGGCTCTCATGCCTCTCAGGAGTGCGCTTCTCTCAGCAGCACATCTTTCTCAACCAGCAGTCATAAAGACTTCTTCTGCCTCTAGCAGGGCTCCTTTTGAGCCTGGCAGAGTGGCCAAACTAACCAATCCCAACATCAGAATTCTATACACCTGAGAGAGAGAGCAAACTTCCCAGAAGATTGCTTCATGCCACTCTCAACAGAAATACCCCAGGTGGATAACTTTAACAATCAGGAGCTACTCAGTTGCTCATGGCAAATTCCATCACAGAGTTTACAAAGACTTATGGTTAGAAAAGTCACACTACGTAATTTACTACACCACACCTGGGAAGACCAGTTGCAAATGTGACCTGGACAAGGGTCTGAATTCTGTACAGAAGAAAGGTTTTCCAACTTAGCTAGGGAGGAAAATGGCTAGGGGAGACTCAGGACTTGACATATGATGGAGCTAAGTCTTGAAATATTAAAGATAAAGGGGTAATCCATCCAAGATTGCTGAGAGAAGACAACATGTAACCAGGGCATTGAGAGAAGAGAACTGAACAAAGGGTCTTGGAGTCCTGGCAACAGAGGTGCTAGATTGATAAGGAATCTGGCTTCTAGCCATGAGACCACACTTGAATGTCAGGGACTGAAAAAAGGACCTAGTTCCACTCACCTGCTCAATCAACTTCATCCCTCCTGTCCCTTTATCCTCCAGTCTGTTTATCTTATTTCCTACTGGCATAGGAGATGTCTTCCCGTTCTCCTTACTCTCTCATTTCTTCCTCCTCATCTTTCCTTTCCCTGTATGTCTCCTCTCCTTTCTCTCCTTCTCTCTCCTTCTTTCATCACTTATCATTGCTATAATTTTATAAACACTGCTTTGTGTTATATTATTCTAAGGGAGAGAATTGGAAAGACACAGAGAGATAAGAAATTGAAGCAAGTATAATTTGTGTTGCTCTTTTTCTTCAATTTTTTTTAAATTGCCTTTCCTCCACCTAAATCAACACATGACTCTTAACTAGCCAGAATTTTTTCATCACTTCCCCTCTCATCCCTGGTAACCAATAAAGATACTTTCCTTCTATATGTAAACCTTTCTTTGATTTCTTATTATAAAGAGACTCATACAATATTTGTCCTTCTGTGATTGACTTATTTCACTCAGCATAATACCCTCCAAGTTCATCAATATTATGAGGTGATTTGTAAAGAATTAATAAGTTTAAAACACAGTTACAGGGTTTTTTAAGTGAATTTTTTTTTTCCTGAAAATTATGCTAAGAAAGAAGGATGGTGGGAGTAGCAATGTGGTGGTTGGTAGTATCCATCTGTGCCTTCTTTTTCTCAGATCCCTCTTTATCAATCATACATTTTATGATCCAAAATTGCAACAAGATATCTGTTAACACCCTTTAACTCCTTGACCGTTTTCATGTTTTTTGTCTCACCAGCCTGGGAAGAACTTATCCCTTGATGATCCCAACTATTTGCTTTCTTTTCATCTGCATACAAGTAGCTAAACAGAGCTAGAGAAAAAGACACAAGAGGCCATATCAGCACTGCTGTAAAAGCATATTCATCAACCAAAAGGCAGGTTAAGGGGTGACCTTCCTCTTCAACACAAGTTCTATTGATTTTATTCTTTAAATCACTCTGGAATCTGTCCACTTCTCTCCACCTCTACCACAAACACCTCCAATTCAAAGTTATATCACCTCGCACTTGAGCACTTCCCATCTGTCCCAGGGCTTTTGTCCATACTATTTTATTTCCCATCAACAACCTAGTCAGCTCCCAATACTTGCCCTTTAGATCTCAGTTCTACTGTCCTTGAATCCCTGGACTAGGCCAAGGCCCCACTTATCACATGTGAAGAATTTTCCTTTTACAGTACTGATGGAAGCTGTCATTTTTGTGTTTTTCCCACTAGTCTGTAAGTTCCACAGGCATGGACTGAACGACTTTTTCATTCCCATTATTTCTTCAGCACTTAGAGCTGTGTGTGGCATGTGGTATATGTCAAATAGACGAATGAATGAAAAGAGGTTGCATCTCACACCAAACTAATGTATAAAATTTCCACTACTGATTTTAGTTGTAATCAGAATCATAACTGACCTAAGCTTGGTAGCCAAATCAAACTTTCTTGAACTTATATATACAGTTACTGACTGTGCTGCCTCTACTCAAAATCAAAATATAGATTCTGACAGTAGAATAAGATATTTGATATTGGATCCCTTATAGAGGGGGAAAAAAACTAGACTATAGAGACAAAAAAAAAAATACTAAAACTTCTTAAGGAAATATGATTCTTTATGCATTTTGATAAATATAGTGACAAATTTTATTATGTGATAGGATAGTGATAACAGAAAGAGAATACAGATACCCTGAAATTCTCATTATTTTTGCTCCTTCAGAAATTTTGGGTTGACACAAACAGAATCCAGAAAAAAATCTAAATACTACTGTTAGTTTTTGGATTTTGTATCTCTCTGAAGAACTAAAATCCAGGAGGCTAAGATGATGTTGTTATTGCCTTCAAGTCAATTTCAACTCATGGTGACACCACCATGTGTGCAGAGTAGAACTGCTCCATAGGGTTTTTAAGGCTGTGACCTTTCAGAAGCAGATTGCCAGGCCTGTCTTCTGAGGCATCTTTGCATGGATTCAAATTGTCAAAGATTTGGCTAGTAGTTGAGTGTTTAACTGTTTGCACCATCCAGGGACCCCTAAAATGATGTGAAGCAAATAAAAATAGAATGTTACATAGGTTTGTCGGGTCTCCTCATTCTGTAGAATTGTGTTCTTTATACCAAACTTACAACTGGTACCTTTTGTTTAGCTTTTATTTGCATTATTCAATGTCTCTGCAATTTGCAAGACTTACAGGAGACAAATCAAATTCTATGTTGGAGGAAGCTGTGCTCAGCACAACATGGTACTAATTTCATTTAGATGGACAGTAATCATCTGTCAAGATCCTCCCACTGAGAACACTGGCCATCTGGGGACAGGAACATGCAGCAGAATGTCTAAGAACCTGGAACATGAAACCATCCTCTCTGATGCCGTTTTTTAAGTCTGAGTAATTAGGTCATCAAAGATGACAAAATGATATCAAAAAGAAAAGGGAACTTCAGAATAGATATTCAATGAGTTTGCCTATATGCTTTCATTTTTAAAAAATGGAAATATCACTTACTCTGGCAGCAAAGGACTACTTAGAAAAAGTCAGCTTTGACTTCCTGATAAATTCCCCTGAGTAGATGAATATTAAAAAAGAAAAGGGAATTTCAGAATAGATATTCAATGAATTTTTTTTTTTTTTTTGGTTTAGATGAAACACGTTACTAAACACACATTAGTGGTAACAACTGTACTAGCAGAATCTTAAATCATTATGGTTAATACAAAATTCACATTTCAGGGGGGGAAAAATCCAACTAGCTATAACTGAGAGACAAAACAGTCCCCAGGGAAAATTCCTATGAAGATCTGCAAATCATTTTGTCAATTACAACTTCACTCTTCAAAATTCCTCAAGATTCTTGGTCTCCCTCAGTACTCAGATTAAATTAAACTATGTCTCCCTTAATTCCACACTTTACATGCCAGTATAACTTATAAGTATATTTATGTCTCAAGTGTACATGTGTGTGTATGTGAAAGAGACAGAGACAGAGGTTGATTGATTGATTATGAAAATGAATTCCTCATAATCTGGAAATAACTCCTATAGTGTAATAATATAGTTTCAATTTCTAAAATATATCACCTTTAAAGTTTAAGAAGACAGAGAGGGAAAGAAAGAGAGAGACTATCTTTGAAATCCAAACTCACAGAACAGATAAATTCACAGTTATTTATATCAAAAAAAAAAAAAAAAAAGGAATTCTTTACTTCCCTCTAATAAGCTCATTGCTATTGTTGCTAGGTGCCATTCAGTCACCCCCATTACATGGTGACCTCACATATAACAGAACGAAATGTTGTGTTGTCCTGCACCATCTTCATGACTATTAGTATGTTGAAATCCACTGTGTGGCCACTGTATATTCTGAGTACCTTCCAACTTAGAAGGTTCATTTTCTATTACTATATCATATGTTCTCTTGTGATCCATAGGGTTTTCACTGACTAATTTTTGGAAATGTGTCTTAGTCTAGAAGCTCCACTTGAAACCTATCATTTGTGACCCAGTTGGTATTTGGAATACTGGTGACATAGCTTCAAGCATCATAGCAGCACATAAGCCACCACAGTAAAACAAACTGATGAGTGATGGATTAACATCATATTTTGTTAAGTTGTGCCAAGTTGGTAAACTACAAATTTGGCCTCTGTAATGCCAAAGCTGAATGAACAATTCAAGTGAAAGTACTTAAATAATATTAGGGGGAAAAAAATCTGTCTCCCTGGACTTACCCAAGAAATTGAGGTAGAGAAGGTATGACTAGGAGAAGTAGTTCAAGTTATGACAATTGCTGTATATGAGTACAAGTTAATTTCAACAGAAATTATAAAACTGAAACATAGTGTTGTGGCTCTCAGAACAAAATATGAAAGCCATAAGGGCTGAAGTATTCAGTTCACAATCAAAGATATATTACATTGGTCTTAAACCATTGATTTAGATCATTCATCTATCAGTTTACCATACTGTGGTGACTTGTGTGTTGCTGTGAGGCTGGAAGCTATGCCACCAGCATTTCAAATACCAACAGGCTCACCCATTGTGGAAAAGTTTCAGCAGAGCTTGCAGACTAAGACAGACAGGGAAGAAGGACAAGGCCATCCATTTTTAAAAATAAACTGGTCTCTGAAAATCTTATGAATAGCAGAGAAACATTGTCTGGTATAGCACTAAAAGAGGAACCCCTTAGGTTGAAACAAACCAAACCTAGACACCCTCCCATCAACTCAATTGCAACTCATAGTGACCCCTTTGGGTTTCCAAGGTGGTAAATCTTTACAAAAATAGATTGCCCAGTCTTCCTTCTGTGGAGCAGCTGGTGGATTTGAACTATCAAAAGTCACTCAATATATGACTGGAGAAGAGCTGCCTCCCTAAAGCGGAGTCAACCTTCATGACATGGATAAAGTAAACTTTCTGGACCTACAGTTGCTGGTAGGGCACAACTCAAAATGGAAAGAAACAACTGCAAACATTCATTAATAATTGGAATGTGGAATGTACAAAGCATGAATCTAGGAAAATTGGAAGTTGTCAAAAACAAAATGAAAGTAACAAAGAGTAATATCCAAGGCATTAGTGAACTGAAATGGTCCAGTATTGGCCATTTGAATGAGACAATCATATGGTCTACCATGCTGGAATGGCAAACGGAAGAGGAATAACATAACAGTCATCATCAAAAACAATATTTCAAGATCTATCCTGAAGTAAATGCTGTCAGTGACAGCATAATATCCATATGCCTACAAAGAAAACCAGTTAATGCTATGATTATTCAAGTTTACACACCAATCACCAAAGCCAGACAAGAAGAAATTGAAGATTTTTAACAACTTCTGCAGTCTGAAATTGACCAAACATGCAATCAAGATATATTGACTATCACTGGTGATTGGAAAGCAAAAGTTGGAAACAAAGAAGAATCATCAGTATTTGGAAAATAAGGCCTTGGTGATGGAAATGATGCTGGAAATTAGCATGATAGAACTTGCAACACCAATGACTTATTAATTGCAAATACTTTTTCTCAACAACACAAACAGCAACTATACACATGAACCTCACCAGAAGGAATATACAGGAATCAGATAAACTATATCTGTGGAAAGAGGCAATGGAGAAGCTCAATATCATCAGTCAAAACAAGGCCAGGAGCTGACTGTGGAACTGACCATCAATTGCTCACATGCAAGTTCAAGTTGAAGCTGAAGGCAATTAACAAGTCCACAAGAGTCAAAATGTGACCTTGATTGTGTTGTTGTTGTTAGGTGCTGCTGAGTCATCTCCAACTAATAGTGATGCTATGCACAGCAGAACAAAATACTGCCCAGTCTTCTGCCAGCCTCATGATACTTGCTATACCTTAGCCCATCATTGTCGCCACTGTGTCTGTCCATGTCGAGACCCTTCCCCTTCTTTGTTGACCCTCCACTTTACCAAGCATGACCACTCCAGGGAACGGTCCCTTCTGACAACATGACCAAAGTAGGTCAGATGAAGTCTGGCTATACTTGTTTCCAAGGAGCATTCTGGCTGCACTTCCAAGACAGATTTGTTAGTCCTTTAAGTAGACCATGGCACTCTTAGTATGCTTCTCCAACACCACAATTCAAAAGTATTAACTCTTATTCCATCTTCCTTATTCATTGTCTAGACCTTGATTATATCCCACCTGAATTCAGAGACCATTTGAAGAATAGATTTGATTCACTGAATACCAATGACCAAACAAAAGAATGAGTTCTGGGATGACATCAAGAACATCATACATGAAGAAAGCAAAAGATCATGAAAAAGACAGGAAAGGAAGGAAAGAACAAAACGGATATCAGAAGAGGCTCTGAACTTGCTGATGAATGGAGAGTAGCTGAAGCAAATGGAAGAACTGACAATATAAAAGAGCTGAACAGAAGATCTCAAAGAGCAGCTCAAGAAGACAAAGTCAATTATCATAATGAAATGTGCAAAGACCTTGAGTTAGAAAAACAAAAGGGAAGAACTCACTTGGTATTTCTCAAGCTGAAAGAACTGAAGAAAAAAATCAAGAACTGAGAAGCAATATTCAAGAATTCTATGGGAAAATACTGAATGATGCAGAAAGCATCAAAAGAAGATGGAAGGAGTACAGTTATTGTACCAAAAAGTATCAGTCAACATTCAGCTATTTCAGGAGGTAGCATATGATCAAGAACCAACTGTACTGAGTGGAGAACTTCAAGCTGCACTGAAGGAATTAGTAGGAAACAAAGCTCTAGGAACCGGAGGAGTATCCATTGAGATAGTTCAAAAAATGGATGCAGTGCTGTAGGTGCTTACTCACTGTGATAGTTTAAGTTTGTGTGTCAACTTGACTGGGCCTGGTTGAGTGGCTAGGCAGCTGATGTGGTTATTCCCCATGGTAAGATTGGTAATTTAACTCCATGGTGGAATGTATTGGAGTAGCTGAGTAGCTTCTTTAGGGATGTGGTCTGCTTCCTGTATATAAGAAGCAACTTTGGGAATAGTCTCTACCTTATGGCATGCTTGAACACTGCATGTAGCTGTGTCATTGTTCAGCAGCCTGCCATGCTCTGCCGACCTTGGGACTTTCAATGGACCTGAATTAATGGCCTGCTGTGTGGTTTGGTAACATCAGGACTGTGCTATTTTATTTGTCGACCTTGGGCTTGTTAGCCTCAGCAGCCAATAGCTGCATGAGTGAAGAGATGCCTCTAGCTTCAGTGGCTGGGAACAAGAAGCAGAGCTGAAGCCAAAGGTTGAGGAGCTTTCACACAGTCCCTAGAGTCTGGCACATTGAACTTGGACTTTTAGCCTCCCAAACTGTTTGTTCAAGCCATTCCATTTGTGGTATATTCTTTTCAGAGGGGCACTAGGTAACCAGAGCACTCTTTTATGTCTAGAAATTTGGAAGAGAGTTACCTGGCCTACTGACTGGAAGAGATCTATATTTGTGCCCATTCCAAACAAGGAGATCCAATAGAATGTGGAATTATGAAACAATATCATAAATATCACATGCAAGTAAAATCTTTCTGAAGACAATTCAAAAATGGTTGCAGCTGTATATTGACAGAGAACTTCAAGAAATTCAACTTGGATTCAGAAGAGGACATAGAACAAGCATACCATTGTCAATATCAGATGTATCTTGGCAGAAAACATATACCAGAAAAATGTTTACCTGTGTTTCATTGATTAAGAGAAGGCTTTCAACTATGTAGATCATAACAATTTATGGATAACATTGTTAAGATGGGAATTCCAGGACTCTTCATTGTGCTCTTGAGGAGCCTGTACATCCAAGAGACTGTCGTCCAAATAGAACAAAGGGACACAAGGTTAAAAATCATGAAGGGTGTTGTTTATGTCAAGGCTGTATTCTTTCACCATACTTATTCTATCTGTATGGTGAGCAAATAATCAGAGAAGCTGGACTACGTGAAGAAGGACATGGCATCAGGATTGGTATAAGATTCATTAACAACCTGCATTATGCAGATGACACAACCTTGCTTGCTAAAAATGAGAGGCCTTGAAGCACTTACTGATCAAGATCAAAGACTACAGTCTTCAGTGTACCTCAACATAAAGAAAACGAAAATCCTCACAACTAGACTAATGAGCAACATGATGATAAATGGAGAAAAGACTGAAGTTATCAAGGATTTCATTTTACTTGGATCCATGATCAATGCCCATGGAAGCAGCAGTCAGGAAATAAGATATTTTATAACCCAAGCGACTCAGCAAAAAGAAAACTACTGGAACTAATAGAGAGGTTCAGCAAAGTAGCAGGATACGAGGACAACATACAAAACTCAGTTGGATTCCTCTACATCAACAAAGAGGCCTCAGAAAAAGAAATGAGAGAAACAATACCATTTACAATAGCTACGAAAAAGATAAAATATCTAGGAATAAATCTTACTAGAGACACAACAGACCTACACAAAAAAAATTATAAAGCACTACTAAAAGAAACTAAAAGGGATCTACATAAATGGAAGAACTTGCCTTGTTCATGGATAGGAAGACTGAATATTGTGAAAATGTCAATACTACCCAAAGCATTCTACACATTTAATGCAATCCCAATCCAGATACCAACAATAATTTTTAAGGATATGGAAAAACCAATTACTAACTTCATATGGAAAGGAAAGGCACCTTGGATAAGCAGAGCCCTACTGAAGAAGAACAAAGTGGGAAGTCTCACATTCCTGGATCCCAAAACCACAGTGGTCAAAACAGCATGTTATTGGTACAGTGATAGACAGATAGACCAATGGAACAGAATCAAAAACCCAGAAATAGTCCCATCCATCTATGGACAGTAGATCTTTGACAAAGGGCCAAAATCCATTACATGGGGAAGAGACAGCCTCTTTAATAAATGGTGCTGGCAAAATAGGATATCCACTTGCATAAAAATGAAACAAGACCCATACTTCACCCGATACACAAAAACAAATTCAAGTCAGATCAAAAATTTAAATGTAAAACCCAAAGCTATAAAGTTTATCAAAGATAAAATAGGGGCAAATCTAGAGGTTCTGATTTATGGCATAAATAGACTGTTAAGCATAACCCAGAATGCACAGGAGGTGGAAGAGAAACGAGATGACTGGGACTTTTTAAAAATGAAATACCTATGTGCATTGAAAGACTTCTCCAAAAGGGTAAAAAGAGAACCTACAGATTGGGAGAATATATTTGCCTATGACATATCTGATGAAGGACGTATCTCCAAAATTGATAGGAAACATCTCAACATCAAAAAGACAAACAATCCAACTCAAAAATGGGCAAAGAACATGAACAGACACTTCACTAAAGATGATATGCTGCCAGCCAACAAACAAGTGAGGAATGGCTCAGGATCATTAGCCATTAGAGAGATGCAAATCAAAACAACAATGAGATATCATTGCACCCCAGCAATAATAGCAAAGTTCAACAGGACAGAAAATAACAAATACTGGTGAGGTTGCAGAGAGATTGGAACTCTCATACACCTTTAAGGTGTTTCCTTAGAAAACTGAAAATAGAAATACCATTTGAACCAGGAATTCAATTACTAGGAATATATCCTGAAGATGTGAGAGACAGGACATGAACAGACATATGCACACGCATATTCATCACAGCACAATTCACTACAGCAAAGAGATGGAAACAACCTAAATGTCCATCAACAGATGAATGGATAACCAAAGTATGGTACATTCACACAATGGAATACTATGCTACATTAAAGAACAATGAAGAATACATGAATCATCTCACAACATGGGTGATCCTGGAGGACATTTTGCTGAGTAAAATAAGCCAATTGCAGAAAAACAAATATTGTATGATCCCATTACTGTAAAAAGTCAAAGAAGGATTTGCTTAGGAAAGGGAATTCACTTTGTAGGTTATAGGGCATGGGAGGGGGAAAAGGAGAGGGGAAAATTTTTAACTAGTTGGGGGCCACATGCTGAGTTAGATAAAGGGAGGGATGGTATGGAAAGAGTCTGTGACCAGTATGATAACACTGGGGAAAGGGAGGACACCAAATTTTGCACATATGATATAGACGACAGAGGCTAATACCAGTATATCCACAATACTGCATTACCACTAACACCAAACAACAGGCTACAGATAAATACATAGACAACTGAGAAGATCAGATGGGATTCAGTGAACAGGAATATACTCTAGCCCAATGATAGATGCAGCTGAGGCTAATCTTACACAGATACTAGTGATACAATATAACCACAATCATTACAGAAGCAACAGAAGACAGACATAGAGCAATCCCTCCTAGATAGCCAGACACCATAGGAGAGAGATTCACTAGATCTGCTGACTCAGGGTCATAGTATCGGGGACACCAGACTCAATTGGCACAACAAAATACATAAAAATCTTGTTCCACAACCTACATTCATGAGTAGCGACTAGGGTTTTAAAATCTTTCGAGCACCCATCTAAGATACAGCTAATGGTCTCCTAATGTCAGAAGCAAAGAAGAGTGAAGAAAACCAAGGGCATTTGGAAACAATCAGCCCTAGGACATGATAGACCTCAAGACCGGAAGAACTAGATGGTACCTGCCAACCACTCAGGAAGGGATCAAAACTGGAGATCCTGGATAGAGCGAGAGGAAACATGGAACAAAATTCAAATACACAATAATGACCTGAACTACTGGTAAGATGAAGTCAGGTGGAACCCCCAAGACGATGGCCCTGGGATACACTTCAGGCCTGGGATAAAACTCACCCCCAAGGGCTGGCTCTCAGCCCAACAATAATAAAACTTACATGCAGAACACTCAATAGCAGGGCAATGCACCCACCTACTACTCTATGGAGATACATCCCTTGGAGCAAATGGCCATGGGGCACCAGAGGGACAACATTCACATGGAGGAAAAGTTGGACAGACAGGAATGCATAACTAAGAAGGGCACAGGGATGGGGAAGGGGCGGTCACTGGGAAGGGAGAAGAGGAGAGTGGGTTAGAGTTGGGGATGGTAATTAGGGAGTGAAACCAAATGCACATGAACTGTTGAATGTAAGAAAAATTCTGCTCTGTAAATTTGCACCTAAAGCACAATAAAAAAAAATTAATATAAAGACATTGCATTGCAGTGAGCAAGTCTGCTGCAAAAGACTTCTTTAAAGTGTTAAAGAGCAAAGTTGTTACTTTGAAGACCAAAGTATGCCTAACCCAAGCCATGATATTTTCAATCACTTCATAAGCATTTGAAAGCTGGGCAATGAATAAGGAAAACTGAAGAGGAGTTGATGCCTTTGAATTGTGATGTTGGCAAAGAGTACTGAAAATACCATGGACTACCAGAAGAACAAAGGAGCTCTGGTAGCATAGTGGCTAAGGCACTTGACTGCTAACCAGAAGGCTGGCTGTTCAAACCCATCAGCCACTCCTCGGAAGGAAGATGGGGCAATCTACTTCCGTAGTGATACTGCCTCGGAAACCCAAGGAGGGGTCGCTATGAGTCGGGGCCAACTCGAC
>NW_006921827.1:4689282-4690317 GCF_000298275.1 Orycteropus afer afer | reverse complement strand
AAAAAAAAAAAAATAATAAAAGAGCAATATACTTGGTGATGTGGGTGTCCAGAGGAAAATTCTACTTTCTTGTGTCTAAATTTTGGAAGCCTCTCATGTAATCAGCTAGAATTCATTTTTCAAATACAGCATCTGCTTTTTAATCACTATTCATAAAGTAAACTTGGATGATGCTTTTTGGTGTTGAGCCATTCCAGAGAGTATAACTTCTCACTGGGCCTCTGGTTAATGCAGGGTGAAGACTCGACGTCTAGTACATTATCTTCAAATTTAGGAAATGGAGAACGTGTGTACTTACAGATCAGAGGCACAAAAGAAGTAACCTGCAGAGTTGGACTATAGGATGTGGTTTTTTAAAAAAAAAAAAAATTAATAATCACTTTTACAACTAGGAATCTGTGAAGAGAGAACAAGCCATGGAGAAAATATTTTGCAATGACTGATATAATGTAACCTCTTGGAAAAGAAAAAAATCAGTTCTTAAGGACAAATAAACCAAAGCTAGATTAACACTGAGACAGAGTATGGGAGGAGTATTTTAAAAATGTTATTTAAAAAGATATGTTAGCATAACTAAAGAGCACCTTGAGTCTTTAATAAGTAATTGTTTCAAATAGTGGAGAAATACATGCTTAAATAATTACATATGACCCATCAAAGCAGCTATGTTAGCAGTGACAATGTAAGCTCCCTGACAGCGGGAACTATGAGTCTTTCATGTTCCAAGCCACAGAAGTACCCAAAAACTGTGATTCATACTGAAATTTCAAAGTAAATGCTTTTTAATTGAACAATATTGATAAATTCTATATTGTTCTATTCAAACTGGAAAGAGTTAAAATAAGGCAAGCGGACTAAATTTCTGTCAATATCAATATAGAACTCAGAACTTGTAAAACAATATTTGACACTGCAGTAAGCTTAAGTTTATATATTTACTATATATAACTATAGTATATATAACTATGGGAGCTCTGGTAGCATAGTGGCTAAGGCACTTGACTGCTCACCAGAAGGCTGGCGGTTCAAACCCAC
>NW_006921827.1:4669488-4688877 GCF_000298275.1 Orycteropus afer afer | reverse complement strand
AACATTTCTGTGAAAATTTCAGCAAGGAAACAAGTTTACATATTAATCTAGGCTAGTGAACCATATGGCCTACTATGCCAAGAATGACAAATTGAAGAGGAATGGTGAGGCATTCATTGTCACAATAAATGCTTCAAGATCCATCCTGAAATACAATGCTGTCAATGATAGGACAATATCCATACGTCTACAAGGAAGACCAGTTAATATTGTTGTTGTTGTTGTTGTTATGTGCTGTCGAGTCGGCCCCGACTCATAGCGACCCCTCCTTGGGTTTCCGAGGCAGTATCACTACGGAAGTAGGATTGCCCAACCTTCCTTCTGAGGAGTAGCTGGTGGGTTTGAACCACCAGCCATCTGGTTAGCAGGCAAGTGTTTTAGCCACTATGCTACCAGAGCTCCCCCGGTTATACTACTCTTATTAAAATTTACATACCAACTACCAAAGCCAAAGATGAGGAAACTGAAGTTTTACCAACTTCTGTAGTCTGATACTGATCAAACATGCAATCAGGATATGTTGATTATTACTAGTGATTGGAATACAAAAGTTGGAAGCAAAGAATAATGACAAGAATTTAGAAAATATGGCCTTGGTAATAGAAATGACACTAGAGATCACATGATAGAATTTTTCAAGAGCAATGGCTTATTCATTGCAAATACCTTTTTTCAACAATATAAACTGTGGCTATATATGTAGACTTTGCCAGATGGAATACAGATGTAATCAGATACATTACATCTGTGGAAAGAGACAATGGTGAAACTCAATATCTTCAGCCAAAACAGACCATCAACTGCTCACGTCCAAGTGCAAGTTAAAAGTGAAGACAGCTAAAACAAGTCCACAAGAGCCAAAATATAATTTTGATTATAAGCCATCTGAATTCAGAGACCATCCAAAGAACAGATTTGATGCACTGAACACCAATGACCAAAAACCAGATGAATTGTGAGATGACATCAAGAACATCATACATGAAGAAAGCAAAAGTACATAAAAAGGGAAGAAAAGACCAAAATGGATGTCAGAAGAGACTTTGAAATTTGCTCCTGAATGGATAGCAGATAAGGCAAATGGAAGAAATGACAAAAGAGCTGAATAGAGGATTTCAAAGAACAGCTTGAGCAGACAAAGCAAATTACTATAATGAAATGTGCAAACACCTGGAGTTAGAAAACCAAAAGGGAAGAGCATGTTCAGCATTTCTCAAGCTGAAAGAACTGAAGAAAAATTTCAAGCCTCAAGTTGCAATATTGAAAAATTCTATGGGCAAAATATTGAATGATGCAGGAAACATCAAAAGATGGAAGGAATACACAGAGTCACTGAACCAGAAAGAATTGGTTGGTATTCATCTATTTCAGGAGGGGGCATATGATTAAGAACCAATGGTATTGAAGGAAGATGTTAAAGTTGCACTGAAGAAATTGGCAGAAAACAAGGGTCCAAGAACTGACGGAATACCCATTCAGATGTTTCAATAAACAGATGCTACGCTCGAGGCACTTCCACATCTATGCCAAGAAATTTGAAACACAGCTATCTGGCCAACTGACTGGGAGACATCCATAGCTGTACCCATTCCAAAGAAATGTGATTGCACAGAATGTGGAAATTATTGAATAATATCATTAATATCACAGAAAGTAACATCTTGCTGAGGATAATTCAAAAACAGTTGCAGCAGCATATTAACAGGGAACTTCCAGAAATGCAAGCTGGATTAAGAAGAGGACATGGAATCAGGGATATCATTGCTGATGTCAGATGGATCTTGGCTGAAAGCAAAGAACACCAGAGATATGTTTATTTGTGTTTTATTGACTATGCAAAAGCATTAGATTGTGTAGACCATAATAAATTATGGATAACATTGTGAAGAATGAGAATTCCAGAACACTTATTGTGCTCTGAGGAACCTGTACATAGACCAGGAGGCTGTGGTTCAAACAGAACAAGGGGACACTGCATGGTTTAAAATCAAGAAGCGAGTGCATCAGAGTTGTATCCTTTCACCAAAATTATTCAATCTATATGCTGAGCAAATAATCTGAGCAGCTGTACTATATGAAGAACATGGCATCAGGGTTACAGAGAGACTCATTAACAACCTGTGATATGTAGATGACACAACTTTGCTTGCTGAAAGTGAAGGTGACTTGTAGCACATACTGATTGAAGACTACAGTCTGCAGTATGGATTACATCTCAATAGAAAGAAAACAAAAATCCTCACAATTGGACCAATAAGAGGCATCATTATAAATGATGAAGTTGTCAGAGATTTCACATTACTTGCTTCCACAAGCAACACCAATGGAAGCAGCAGTCAAGAAATCAGACAATGAACTGCACTGGGCAAATCTGCTGCAAAAGAGCAAAAGACCTCTTTCAAGTGCTGAAGAGCAAAGATGTTTCTTTGAAGATTAAAGTGTGCCTAACCCAAGCCATGGTGTTTTCAATCACCTCATATGCATGTGGAAGCTGGACAATGAATAAGGAACACTGAAGAAGAGTTGATGCTTTTGAATTGTGGTGTTGGCGAGGAATACTGAAAGTATCATGGACTGCCAGAAAAACAAACAAATCTGTCCCAGAAGAAGTGCAGCCAGAATGCTACTTGGAAGCAAGAATGGCAAGATTTCATCTCACCTACTTTGGCCATGTTGTCAGAAGGGACCATTCTCTGGAAAAGGATGTCATGCTTAGTAATGTGGTGAGTCAGCGAAAAGTGGGAAGGCCCTCAACAAGATGGACTGTCACAGTGGCTGCAACAATGTGCTCAGTTATAGCAAGGATTGTGAGGCTGGCACAGGACCCGGCAGTGTTTCATTTTGTTGTACATAGTGTCAATATAAGTCAGAGCTGACTAGACGGAACTGAACAGCAACAACAACCGTGAACGTTTAAGGAGCTCTGGTGGTGCTGTTGTTAAAATATCAGGCTGCTAACCAAAAGGTCAGTGGTTCAAACCCACCAGCCACTTGGTGGGAGAAAGATGAGGCACTCTGCTTCTGTAAAGATTTACAGCCCTGGAAACCCTATGGGGCAGTTCTACTCTATCCTATAGATAGGGTTTGTTTTTGATTTTAGTGAACATTGAATACTATATTTAGTATAATGTTAAATATATATAATATTTAAAATTATATTTTTAATTCCACAATGACACAATTTTCTTAGACTTGTGGTATTCATTTCAATTAAAAACAATCTGAAAAGAGAGGGAGCAAAGACCATGAGATAAATTAGCTGCTTGCATCCAACTAAAAAACCCAAATCCACTGCTGGGCCAATCCCCACTCATCATTAACCTTTAGGGAAGAATGAAACTTCCCCATAGGGTTTCCAAGGCTGTAAATATTCAAGGAAGCAGACTGCCTCATCTTCTCCCATGCAGGAATTAGTGGGCTTGGACCAATGATTTTTGGTTAACAACTGAATGCTTTAACCACTACACCACCAGAGCTCCTTTGCATGGATCAATCAGCAGAAGTTCTTCTATCTAGCAGGTATTACTCAAGAAACTTTAGATGTTCTGAGGGCTAGATCACTCTTCTGTAAATGAATTCAAATTTTACATGATATAACTATGCCTTCCTCTTGGTAAAAATCTTTTGGTTAGCTCAAAGTCTGCATCTATACATATTTCTTATCTGAATAAGCAATGATAATTATTTTGCAACCCAGGAATGTGGTCTTATCATTCACTGAGAAAAGAGCACACTATATATGGCAACCACTGTTACTTCTATAATAACCATTTCTACCATCTTCTTTTGTGCAGTGCAGTTTAGGAGCCATAGGCCCACTCCTACTGGAAAAACTATGATCAATCTGAAACCAATAGGGGTGATCCATCACTCTTGGCCAGTGATTTACCTACAACTGGGCATGTGCCCTATTTCTGATCAAAGAGAGATAAAAGAAGTATTTTCTCCCATCATACAGAGAATAATGCAAGGACAAAGATCACTTGCCCCCTTCCCTCCCTTACTATTAGTGTGAAGATATGCTACCTAGAGCTGTGGAAGCCAGTCTATAACTATGAGATGACAAGCCTACAAAGGAAAACCAAAACACTAAGGTTGGTGACATGAACAGTAGAAAAGGGACTAGATCCTGCATGATATCACTGAAGCACTGAACCTATCCTAGGAAGGTCTATCTCCATACTTCTTATTAAATGCACAATAAAAGCCCTTTTGGTTTAGAAGCATATAAGTGAGGTTGTTCGATATAAGTGTCCCTCAAAACATTCTAAGTGATTCACTATCTTTAACAACTCTTAACTACTCAGACAAAAATGTGTTTAAAGTTAACCTGTTTTGCTTTTCCTCCATGTTCTCTAATCCAACCATTACCTTTAGCCTAGATCATTCAACAATATTCTTAATAATAGTTTCAATTCACTTACCCATTTGTCCTTCTGCTGCACTTGCTGAGCAAAACCCTATCCTAGATAAACCATTCATCCACATTTTCCATATGTGTCCTCCTAAGCACTACCAGAGAAAACTGGAATCAGCAATATAGTCACCAACATTCACAGACTGTGTTCTCAACTAGGTCCTCAGGAATAACATACATTCCTTCTCTGTACCCTTAATTACTCCCTCTTCTAACAACTATTCCAAAACGTCACCAACTTTTCTCTACCTGTCAATGTACATCTCACTTTTTGCTTTATAGGATTCCCTGAATTTCTCAGCAGCCACTCATACATTTATGCACACTCCAACCATCTTCTTTATCTTTTGTACTTTTAAAGTTGTTCACCAAGTATACCGTGTCTACCTTTTTCCCATTTGTTAAACCAAAACCAAACTCACTTTTGTCAGGTTGAAATCAGACTCATATATACCCCTATAGGACAGAGTAGGACTGCCCCATAGGGTTTACAATGTTGTAAATCTTTATGGAAGCAGATTGCCACATCTTTCTCCCACAAAATGACTGGTTGGTTCCAACCACCAACCTTTCAGTTAGCAGCTTAGCACTTAATCACTGCATCACAGGGATCCAAACCTTTTGAAAGTAGACTGCCACATCTTTCTCCTGTGGAAAGGCTGGTAGTTCAAACAACCAACATTTCAGCAGCCAAATACATTTGTTAGGAGAATATTATCTGGCCCCTATCACTTAGATGGTGATTGATTAGTTCTTACCAATGATTTGTGAGGGGAATTCATCTGTGTTGCTTTTGGAGCCAGAGCATTTAATTGCCATGGGAAATCCTTTTCTCTCTGAGGTCTTTCCCCCTCTAGCATGGAAACATCAATGTTTAGCTCCATCAAGGTGACTACTGATGAGCAAAACATAAGTAGGCATGTAGCATGAATGACAATTAAACTTAAAAAAAAAAAAAAAACCTAAGATTTTAGTGTTTTTTATTGCAGTATAATCTAGCCTATTCTGACTAATAAATTTATCCTCTTAAATTATATTAAAAAAAAAATGCTGTCCCTCCTGCCACTTAAGATATATTTTTCTACTCTCCTCTGTTCTCATAAAATTTACCTCATCAATCATCTTCTCTCTGTGTATCTTCAATATTTCCTTCATTCCATCTGGCATAAAAATGTTAAAAATTGCTCCCATACTTCCAATATTTTTTAAATGTATTTTTCAAGCCTGTAGACTTTCTTTGGAGGTCTGGTGGTGCTGTGGTTAAAGCATTGGGCTGTTAACCAAAAAGGTCAGCAGTTCCTACTCACCAGTCAGCCACTCTGTGGGAGAAAGATAAGGCAGTCTGCTTCACAAAGATTTATAGCCTTGGAAAACCTTTGGGAACATATCCTCTGCCCTGTAGGGTTGCTATGAGTCAGAATCCACTCAGTTGCAGTGGGTTAGAGTTCTTTTAGCTTCCTTCTTTTTTTCTTTCCCTTATATGCCATGTCCCACTGCCCTGCCTAAAAAATATAGTTTATACATACTGCATTCCTTTGCAAGGAACCCTGGTGGCACAGTGGTTAAGGGTTTGGCTACTAACTGGTTCGAACCTTCCAGCCATTCTGAGGGAAAAAATGTGGCAGTCTGCTTCTGTAAAGATTACAGCCTTGAGAACCCTATGGGACAGTTCTACCCTTTCCTATAGGGTCACTATGAGTCAGAATCAAATTGATGGCAATGGGTTTTTTACAGACATTCCCTTGCATATTTTCCATGCACTCCTCATCACAATTACAATCTGATTTTTCTTCAAACCATTCTACTTAAAGCATTCTTTCTAAAATTACATTTGCACTTCAGTTGCTAAATTGAATGGACCTGTACTGGACATGCTAGTCAATTTGCCTGCTGTACAAACCAATCCCCACCCCTTCTGAATGAACCATGCTATGGCATGGCCCACAGGGTCCTTTAAGTAGATCTGGTTGTGCTCTGTTCTATATGACCTACCATATGACCTCCCATCAACTCCCCAAGGCAGTCACAACTGATCAGCCAGAAGGTAGCTGATGTAAAAGCAACCAACCATAGTGTGGATTGTGTGTAAAGACTCAAAAAAGAAGAATTTGGCCAAGTATTTTCCCTCACAAATTTGAACTAAGACCAAAGGAAAGTTGGCAGTTGGTGAGGAAGAAATGGACATACGAGGCCATAAAAGTTGGGACTAAGTCAGCCACTATGGCCATATTATATACAATAATCACAGAGAAGACACTGGCTGAGGACAGATAACTTAGCAATTGGTCAGAGAAAGGAATCACTTTGCTTTCTGGTGGGTTTCAAGTGGTCAATTCTTTTGAAGTCCAATTATGTTCTTGTTTTTGTTCCTGATTTACATGAACTTCCATAAACTTTATCCTTTACATAAACCTAATTTACTGTAGCATGAGTGGATTTCTTCCTACTAAATGATCCTTTAAGTTCTTATTTTATGTGGCCTTCTTATAATGCTTTGTACTACTGACCACTCCCTCTGGTTGACAGTTTCTCCCTTCTGGCTTCTCTAACAAAAGGCTCCTCTGCTTTGTTTTGTACCTTTTGTTTCTTCTCAGTCTTCTTTGAGGGCACATTTTCCTTTACCAATCCCATAACATTAAGGGTGACTAGAATATCTCAGTTGCTCAGCCTGCTCTTCCTAGAAGATTGGCCCATTTTCATGCTCTCAACTCCACTATAGTTGGAAACTCTCAGGACTGTTGTTATTCTGACCAACTAATATGTGTTTGGGGAAATTACTTTTGCATTTTTAAAATAATTTCTTAGTGATTATTCATATGACTTTACATTTCCATCTCAGAGGGTAGTTTGAATCATTGTAGTGAATGTCTGTAACCAAATTCTCAACAATGTAGTACATTAACGAAGAATGGCAACTCATTAACCAAACATCTGATAAAGACACTACAGTAGAAGAATCTAGAGTGAAAAAGTAAAATTTATAAGAATCATCAGTTTAAATGTGTTCCAGGGGTTGTTTGTTTATATTCAGGAACCCAGTAGTTTCAATTTTTATAAAGAAAAGTTTACATATCAAAGTAATTATTAGACTGAAGTCAGCTATGAGTTGGGAAAATCACACATATATGAAGTAAGCCTGGTAAAAAGAGGATCAGGAATGGATCTGTATCATAGAACAGTAAAGATTTAAGACTATAATATCTGACTGTCTCATTTAACAAATGAAGAAACAAAGAAGCAGAGAAGCCATGGTTTTCCCAAAGAACCAAGCTTGCTCATGGCAGAGTTGGGCTGTCATTAATTTTGCCTAATTCCTTGTACAGCATTCTTCCTAGTACACCATGATTTATCAACTGTTCTAAACATATCAAAAGCAAAATGTCAAGAAGACGTTAGTGGATTGAAGGAAACCTGGTTAGGAGGGCATTTATCCTCTCAACCGAATCACCCTTTATTACAGCACTTTTCTCCTATTAGGCTCCTGAGTAATAGGAGACTGAAAGCAGATGTTCTGTGAGCAGGGTGTGAGAAAGGACAACTAACACCTTCTCTTTGATGAGCTTGGAAGGACTCAACCTAATCTCTCTAGAGTAGTTCAGACAGCTGCTGAGATATGGCAAAGCTTTGATCCAAAAGCTTGAAGTCCCAGAGTCACGAAATCACCTCAGGAAGAGAAGTAGGGTGAGCTTTAAATCACATTCAGTAATCCAAATCTGGGTGTGAAATATATTAAAATTAGAAAAAGTGATGACAGATAAAAGGTTATAGAAATTGTGCCAAAGTATTTCATTAGAAAATTGTTCTAAAGTACCGTATTTATAGATCATGTGGCTAGCTTTTCAAGGTTTCCAGTGCTCAATTGCTTTTTTTATAAAGGTGTATATATGCTCCTGTAAAGATTACAGGCTAGAAAACCCTATGGGAACATTCTACTCTGTCACATGGAGTCTCTGTGAGTCAAAATTGACTAGACGGCACCTAACTGTGCATGTATCTGTATGGGTATATATTATGTGTCAAGAAATCAAATGACATATTGCATTGGGCAAATCTACTTTCAAAAGAACTCATTAAAACATTTGTTGTTGTTGTTGTTGTTATATGCTGTCAAGTTGGACCCAACTCATAGCAACCCCTCCTTGGATTTCCGAGGCAGTATCACTGCGGAAGTAGATTGCCCAACCTTCCTTCCTAGGAGTGGCTGGTAGGTTTGGACTGCCAGCCTTCTGGTTAGCAGTCAAGTGCTTTAGGCACTATGCTACCAGAGCTCCCCATTAAAGCATTAGAAAGTGAAAATGCCACTTTGAGGACTAAGGTGTGCCTGACCCAAGCCATGACATTTTCAATCACCTGATATGTATACAAAAACTAGACAATAATGAATAAGGAAGACCAAAGAAGAATTGATGCCTTTGACTTTTGGTGTTGACAAAGTATATTGAATATACCATGGACTGCCAAAAGAATTAATAAATCTGTCTTGGAAGAAGTATACCAGAGTACTCCTTAGAAGTGAGGATGGAGAGACTTGGTCTAAAAAACTTTGGACCCATTATCAGGAGAGCCCAGTCCTAGAGAGGGCATCATGCTTAGAAAAGTAGAGGGTCAGTGAAAAAGATAAATATCTCTGGTCTGACTGAACAGCACATAACAACAACAACAACAAAGAGGTATATACATAGGGTTGCTAAGTCAGAACTGATTCAATGGCCCCTTAAAACAACAGCAACATATATGTATATAATTACATATGCACATACATGTGTTTAATTATAGAGACAGACAGACAAAGAAAACTGCTGGAGTTTACACTGAGAATCTCATTTGCAACTTGAGAAAAATAAAAATCGTATGGTTCAAATGAAACATCTGCCACTTAGTGGTTGTTGTTGTTGTTGTTGTGTGCCGTCGAGTCGGCCCTGACTCATAGCGACCCCTGTTTGGGTTTCCGAGGCAGTTATCACTACGGAAGTAGGATTGCCCAACCTTCCTTCCGAGAAGTGGCTGGTGGGTTTGAACCACCAGCCGTCTGGTTAGCAGGCAAGTGTCTTAGCCACTATGCTACCAGAGCTCCATTTCCAAATTTTTTACTCAATTTTTTATGAAGAATAAATGATTTTTTTAAAAGCACACAAAACTTTTTTTAAAGTTATGAAACACATGTGAAGGAAAATTTACAAGAAAAGAACATGTGTAGGTATGAAGTTTTCATACTATTGTATCAAGGAAAAATATTTTCTGGTTACTCAGTGGAGGACAAGATAGCCAAAAGATAAGAGAGTCACTGAACTGTAGCTTGATTGAATGTCTACATTGAATCCAAAATTCCAGAGATACTTTACTGCTGCTCTGTGCAGTCAGACTCTGTCAGATCATTTATATTCTAAGTTACCCACATGCAGGGTAAAATCAGCATCTCTCTTTAGAACATCAGTGCCCAAAGCTAAAACGTGGCATATGCTTTAGTTGCTAACTTATCAACCATTCAAGGATAGATTAAAATGCTCTTTTACCACAGAGTTCATACTTAGCCTGAAAGCCTCATTCTTTTTCTTCTTTGCTAACCCTCAAATTCACTTCTACTAAATCAAAACTTCTTCCCTCAACTCCAAGCAGGAGGTCTTCATTTCTAGCCTTTAATACCCTGTACATTTCATGAATCTTCTCCCTAACCTGAACCCACTCAGCTCTTTATATATTAAATAATGGCATCAGCTCACCCTTTTCATAACCCATCTCTTCTACCCTCCATTTCACAAGATAATTAGTGTATGGATTGAATTGTGTCCTCAAAACATATGTATTGAAGTCCTGGCCCAGGAACTTGTGCATATGATCCTGTTTGGAAATATAAGTTTTGCTTTGTTATGTTAATGAGGTCATAGCAGGATAGGGTGGGTCCTAAACCTAATCACTTCTGAGCTATAAAAAGAGTAGAATAGACACAGAGACATGCACAGGGGCAGAGAGGAAGACAGGTGATGAAGACAGATACAGTTATAAGCCCAGGAGTGCCAAGAATTGCTGGCAACCACAATAGAAGCTAAAACAGACAAGAAAGGACGCTCTCATAAAGCTATGACCTGAATTTAGACTTCTAAACTCCTGAATTGTTAGGAAATAAATCTCTGTTCATTGAAGCTGCCCATTTAAAGTATTTCTTGTTACAGCAGCCCTAGGGAATTAAGGCTGGTAACTAAGAACTCTTAAGCCTCACAGTTTTTAATGATTCCATCTTTTCTCATAACATCATATTCTCTATTCTTTAGGTCTCTCCCCTAGAAGACTCTTATTGAGACTAATACTCTAAATCCCACAGTTTCTTCTCTGCCCAGCAATCCTTACTTTGTTCAGACATTGGCTTACATTAAAGCCAATACAAAATATAGTCACTCTTAGCCTACCATTGGTAGTTGGAAAATGTGGCATTGGTAATATAAATAACACTGGAGATCATATCATGGAAATCTGCAAAATGACTTACTCATTGCAAATACCTTTTTTCAACAACATAAACAGAAACTACACATTTGAACTGTGCCACATGAGATACACGGGAATCAAATTCATGCCACCTGTGGAAAAAGACAATAGAGAAACTCAATATCATTAGTCAGAACAAGGTCAGGTACTGACTGTGGAACAGATCATCAATTGTTCATATACAATTTGAAATTGAAACTGAAGAAAATTAAAAGAAGTCCACAAGAACAAAAATACAACCTTTAATACATCCCATTGGAATTGAAAGACTATGTGAAGAATAGATTTGACACATACAACACCAATGACTGAAAGCCAGATAACTTGTGAGATGACATCAAGGACATCACACATGAAGAAATCAAAAGGCCATTAATATATTGGAAAGAAAGGAAAGACTAAAATGGATATCAGAAGAGACTCTGGAACTTGTTTGAATGCAGAGTAGCTAAAAGGAATGGGAGAAATGATGAAGAAAAAGACCTGAATAGAGTACTTTGAAGGGCAGTTTGAGAAGACAATGTAAAGTATTACAATGAAATGTGCAAAGACCCGGAGTTATAAAGTCAAAAGGGAAGACACATTTGGCATTTCTCAAGCTGAAAGAACTGAAAAAAAATTCAAGTTTCAAGTTGCAATATTGAAGGATTCTATGGGCAAAAAAAAAAAAAAAATGAACAATGCAGGAAGCATCAAAAGAAGATTGAAGGAATGCATAGAGTCACTGTACCGAAAAGAATGACAGAATATTCATTGAGAGATTTCAACAAATGCATGCAATGTTGGAGGTGTTCACTTGTTTATGCCAAGAAATTTGGAAGACAGCTAGCTGGCCAACTGACTGGAAGAGATACATATTTGTGCCCATTCCAAAGAAAGGTGATCCAACAGAATGTGGAAGTTATCAAACAGTATCATTAATATCACATGTAAGTAAAATTGCTGAAAATAATTAAAAAATGGTTACAGCAGCATACCAACAAGGAACTGCCAGAAATTCCACCTGAATTCAGAAGAGGTCATGGAACATTACTGATGTCAGATAGATCTTGGCTGAAAGCAAAGAATACCATGAAGACATCTACCTATGTTTTATTGACTATGCAAAGGAATTCAACTGTGTGAATTATAACAAATTATGAATCACATTGCAAAGAATAGGATGTCCAGAACACTTAAGTGTGTTCATGCAGAACCTGTACATAGACCAAGAGGCTGTCATTCAAACAGAACAAGGGAATAGTGCATCATTTAAAATCAGGAAGTGTGTGTGTCAGGGATGTATCATTTCAACATACTTACTCAATGTGTACACTGAGCAAATAATCTGAGAAGTTGCACTATATGAAGGAAAACGTGACATCGGAGTTAAACTCATTAACAATCAGAGTTATGCAGATGACACAACTTTACTTGCTGAAGATGAAGGGGACTTGAATCACTTATTGATGAAGATCGAAGACTACAGCTTCAGTATGGATTACACCTCAACATAAAGAAAACAGAAATCTTCACAACTGGATTATTTACAACCAAGCCAAACCACCAGCATTAGGGTACTATAGCTTAAATGAAAAGGGCTGGATTTTGAAGATGACATGTGCTCTAAAAAAGTGAGAAGGATTATGAATGAAGTTCTGTGTGACTCTTACAGGGATCAGGGATAGTAAGACCTCTTCTCCACGGTTCACTGCTGTTCAGGGAGCACGGCTATCAGGGTCCTCCAGCATGATCTAGGATACAGTAAACTCTATGGTCAAGTGAAAGTAGAGTGATTCCTCTTGTTCCCATGTGGTAGGGCCAAGCACGAGCAATAACAACAGTATTGGAGAGATGGCGGAGGAAAAGCCAAGAAAAAAGACCTCTTTGGTTCCAGAAAATCTCCTGAAGAAGCATAAGTCTTATCAGGCACTCAAAGCCACCCAGGCAAAGCAGGCACTTCTGGAAAGGAAGAAGCAGAGGAAAGGAAAAGGACTCAGGTTTAAGTGACTGGAATGATTCCTACTTGTTTCCCAACAGACAGCAACGTGCCAGGGTGCATATCAGACAACTAGAAGTAAAACTGCATGACTTGGAAGTGCCAGATGGACATTCTTTGGCCTTTGTAGTACGCATCCAAAGGATTAACCAGGTGAGTTCTCTGGTATGGTAGACCATTGCAAGACTTTGCCTAAAGAAAATTTTTAGTGGTGTCTTTGTCAAAGTAACCCCTATAACCCTAAAAATGCTGTGTATGGTGGAACCTTATGTGACATGGGGATTTCCAAATCTGAAGTCTGTTTGGGAATTAATCCTGAAACGTGAACAAACCAAGGTCAAGAATAAGATCTTCCTGCTGACAGACAACAGTTATTGATGAGCACCTGGGGAAGTTTGGTGTCGTTTGCTTAGAAGATCTCATTCATGAAATTTCCTTCCCAGGGAAGTATTTCCAGGTGATCTCACAGTTCTTACACCCCTTCCATCTCTCGGTGGCCCATCATGCTACCAAGAATAAAGTGGACTTTCTCAAGGAGATGAGCTCACCTGGCTATTATGGTGAATGCATCAATCTACTAGTTTGGCTTCTGAACTAGACCTAGAATATCTGAAAACACAGTATTTGGAGGCATGTATTTTATTTTCTAAATTGTCATCAAGTATCTTCAAAGAGATTTTTTCTGCTATGTCTTCATAAACTGGAGGGAAAAAGACAGTGGGTGGTAGGCAAGGCAGGCACCTGTCAAATCACAGCCTAGTCCCAAGGAAAAATTCCAGTGTTTTCCACAAGGCCAATGCCTCCTCTGAAGTCAGCAGAGGACTCGTGGTTGCCACTGAGGATGGAGTTCTGCTTTGTCAAATCTTCTATCCTTTGATTTAATGTTGATGAATACCCAAGTGTGTATATAATGCTCTCCAAGATCCCTGCAGCAGTGGACCAACCTAGGGACGTACTTGAGTTGGGAGTCCTAGGACCTATCTTGAAAAGAACTTGAAATACAATTAGAAGCACACACACCAAAAAAAAAAAAAAAAATCCTCACAACTGGACCAATAAGTACATCATGATAAATGGTGAAAAGATTGAATTTGTCAAGGGTTTCATTTTACTTGGATCCACAATCAACTCCCATGGAAGCAGCTATCAACAAATCAAACAATGTACTACAATGAGCAAATCTGCTGCAGAAGACCTCTTTAAAGTGTTAGAGCAAAGATGTCCTTTTGAAGACTAAGGTGTGCCTGACCCAAGCCATATTATTTTCAATAGCCTCACATTCAAGTGAAAACTGGGCAATGAATTCACCAGAAGACCAAAGAAGAATTGATGCCTTTGAATTGTGCTATTGGTGAAGAATATCGAATAGACCATGGACTGCCAGGAGAAAGAATAAATCTGCCTTGGAAGAAATAAAGCCTGAATGCTCCTTAGAAGCGAGACTAGGGAGACTCCATCTCTCATTCTTCGGTTGTGTTATCAGGAGGGACTGTCCCTGGAGAAATGTATCGTGCTTAGTAAAGTTGAGGATCACTGAAAAAAGGGAAGATCATCAACGAGATGGATTGAAACAGTAGCTGAAATGATGGGCTAAAGCGCAGCAATGATTGTGAGGATGGCACAGAGCCAGGCAGTGTTTCATTCTGTTTTTTGTGGGTTCACTAGGAGTCAAAACCAAATCGACTGCATTTAACAACAGCTTACAGAATGAACATGTTCTCAATCCACACACATTTCAGTAAGTTTGATGGAACAGGAACTTTTCAAAACCTAAAGAGGTGAATCTCTCTCCTCAGGTACTGTCTCTAACACCCCGAGTCACCAGTCCTTAGCCTCAGGAAAGCAAGGAATTTATCCAACTTTTGTATTTTTAATGTCTTTACCTCTTGTCAATGAGCTGCTCTTTTTATAAGCTGCAAAGTATCTTGGATCAGATGTCTACTCCTCAAATCTGCTACTTTTGGCAGTGTTTTCAAAAATACCTAATGATACATTTGGGACAATTTCAGGACTTTTTTATGTAAAGTTACATAGTGTCATTCTCTTTAAATACACTGGATTGCATTCTCTTATTTGGTACATTTTTATCCTCTTCTCTCTAGGTTTAATGCAGCCAAGGACGTGGGGGAGTGTCTCTTCACTTTGAGGTTCCTATTTTATTTAGTAATATATTTATCATCAGCCCACCAGTTAGAGGTATGTGCTAAAGAGGGAAGGAAGTTGTCTTTGCTTACTAATAGATACCAAGGGCCTATAACATTACATAGCAGAAAGTATAAGCTCTGTTAATATTTGTTGGATTGATTATTTCATTAATTTCCTCCATGAAAGTTTATCCTAAATGCTTTTGCACGTGGATGCTGAAACAAGATATACATTTTGAATTGAGAAATATATTGCAGGCTTTGAATGAAGCATAAAAGGAGAGCACAGACATTCCACTGCACTCTAATGGTATAAATTGCTCCATGAGGGGCAAGAAATATAACATTTCTTTGTGTCTTTGATCCACATCTCACTCAACACCCTCCATAGTAAGATGTTTTTGAGAAAACCAATAAAAGTTGCTTTTTTGGGATTACCTCCCTTTCTATACTTTCAAACAAAAAATCAAGAGCTGTGAAGCTCAGAAAAAAATGGGGAAGTACTAGTGCTCTGTCTTGGTCTGATGCTCTCAATTTATGGTGATGTAAATGATTCCACCCATATTCCTTCTCCCTCCATGCCATATTCAGCAATGGGGAACCTCAGTGAAGCTCCTGAGACAATAAAACTTGGTGCCAAGTCAACATGGGTTCCCATATAGCCATCTTCTTGTGAAATTCCTACATACATGAAGGCCTTGCTTCCCAGTGATATCATATCCCTACCAGTAACAGAAACCATAAATCTCCTCTCCCTGCCTTCAGAAATCTTTCCTACTCCCAGAATTCCTTTCATTTCCCTCTGAACTCACCTGCCTTCCCCTCTCTGAAATAAACAACAAAAAATACTTATTCATACTTGCTTGCTAATTCTCATAATGGTGTTTCATGGCTTGTTCTTACAGATGGCCAGACCCTAGGAAAATGAAAAAGTTCCTGTTTTTCTTTCTCAGGAAACAAACAGAAGCCAGGTCTTAGAAACAATCCTGATGGCAATGAAATGGGGGCATCAGGACTAGGTTCAGCTGTTTGTGACAGAAATCCCAAAATAGCAATGGACTAAACAAGACACACTTTTATTGTATCTCTTAAAAGAAGCCCCAAGATGTCCCTGAGAGCTGGTATGGAGGCTTTGTCTTAAAGCTTCACCAACATTATCATGCCACTTTATGACCCACGGAGACTGCTGTGCATTGACCATATGTTAATTTACAGGAAGGAAGAGGAATTAAAAGGTGCATGTCATTTGTCTCTAAGATTCCCCATGGTATTTTCAGTATTCTTCGCCAACACCACAATTCAAAGGCATAAACTCTTCTTCAGTCTTCCTTATTCATTGTCCACCTTTCACATGCATATGAGGCAATTGAAAACGGTTTGGGTCAGACAGTCTTCAAAGTGACACCATTGCTTCTTAACACTTTCAAGAGGTCTTTTGCAGATTTGCCCAGTGCAATATGTCTGATTTCCTGACTGCTATTCCATGGATTTTGAGTGTATATCCAAGTAAAATGAAATCCCTGACAACTTCAATCTTTTCTCCATTTATCATGATGCTGCTTACTGGTCTAGTTCTGAGGATTTTCATTTTCTTTATGTTGAGGTGTAATCCACACTGCAAATTATAGTCTTTAATCTTCCTCAGTAAGTGCTTCAAGTCATCTTCACTTTCAGCAAGCAAGGTTGTATCTTCTGAGTATCACAGATTGTGAATGGCTCTTCCTCCAACCCTGATGCCACATTCTTCTCCATATAGTCCAGCTTCTCAGATTATTTCCTCATCATACAGATTGAATAAGAATGGTGAAAGGGTACAATACCTGTCCTGTTGTTAAACCATGCAATATCCCCTTGCTCTGTTCATACAACAGCCTCTTGGTCTATGTACAGGTTCTTCATAAAAACAATTATGTATTCTGGAATTCCCTTTCTTCACAAGGTTATCCAAAATTTGTTATAATCCACATAGTTAAATGCCTTTGCATAATCAATAAAACACAGGGAAAAATCTTTCTGCTAGTCTCTCCTCTCAGCTAAGAACCACCTCACACCAGGAATGATGTCCCATGTCCTCTTCTGAATCCAGCTTGCATTTCTGGAAGTTCCCTGTCAATATATTGCTGCAATTGTTTTTTAATTATCTTCAGCAAGAATTCACATGCAGGCGATATTAATGAGATTGTTTGATAATTTCTATATTCTGTTGGATCACCTTTCTTTGGAATGGGCACAAATATGGATCTTTTCCAATCATTTGGTCAGGTAGCTGTCTTCCAACTTTCTTGGCATAAACAAGTGCTTCCATCCATTTGTTGAAACATTTCAATGGGTATTCTGTCAATTCCTGGAGCCTTGTTTTTTGCCAATTCCTTCAATACACCTTGAACTTCTTCTTTCAGTATTACTGGTTCTTGATCAATATAGATGAATAGGTATATAAAAAATATATAATACTGAAAGAATGAAATGTAAGAGAAACAAAGTCTAGGATTAAGTTTAATTTCAACCCTATAAAGACTGAGTAATAGACTAGGACATAGTGTCTTGTCCCTACCTGCACCCTCCCCCAAATTATAAGCTTAAAGACAGAGAATTTGCTTTATTGTTTTATATCCCCAAAAATCTTTTATATAGCCAGCACTCAACAGATGTTTCTTGTGATAAATTGAAAATAAAAAATTATGTAAATCAAAATAAGAATTTACATGAAAAGAAGAAAATTAAGTTTAAAACATTTTTAAATTAATGCTATGGCAGAAGTGAGCAAGGAACTGAAGTCAGCAAGCCTATGTAATGTATCTGTCTTCAATATTTATTGCTTATTTGCTCCCAGTCTCCCCATATGTAAAATGGAAGTTATGATGTTTCCCCTTCCTTCCTCTGAGTTATAGAGACAAATAAATATTATTTTAAAATGCTGTACAATCACAAAAGGAGAAATATTGTATGATTTCACTAACATAAAATACCTGTTGGTGGTAGTGTTAGGTGCTGTTGAGTCTGTTCCAACTCACAGCCACTCTAGCACAACAAAATGAAACACTGCCTGGTCTAGCTCCATCCTCACAATTGTTGCTATGTATGAGCCCATTGTTACAGCCAATGTGTCAATCCACCTTGTTAAGGGTCTTCCTTTTCTCAAATGACCTTCTACTCTATCAAACACGATGTCCTACTCTAGGAACTGGTTCCTCCTGAAAACATGTCCAAAGTATGTGAGACAAAGTCTTGCCTTGCTTCTAAGGACCATTCTGGCTGTACTTCTTTCAAGACAGATTTGTTCACTCTTTGGGTAGTTTGTGGTATGTTCAATATTCATCACCAACACCATTATTCAAAGACATTAATTCTCTTTGGTCTTCCTTAAGCCAGTATTCACATGCATATGTGGTGATTGAAAATACCATGGCTTGGGGCAGATATACCTTGCTTTTTAACACTTTAAAGAGGTCTTTTGAAAGATTTGCTCAGTGCAATACAACGTCTGATTTTTTGACTGCTGCTTCCCTGGGCCTTGATTGTGGATCCAAGTAATATGAAATCCTTAACAATTTCAATCTTTTCTCTATTTATCATGATGTTGCTTACTGGTCCAATTGTGAGGATTTTTGTTTTCTTTAAATTGAGGTGTAATCCCTACTGAAGACTATAGTCTTTGATCTTTATCAGTAAATTCTTCAGTCCTCTTTGTTTTCAGCAAGCAAGGTTGTGTCATCCACATACTGAAGGTTGTTAATGAGTCTTCCTCAAATCCTTATCCTTAATTCTTTTTCATATAGTCCAGTTTCTCCAATTACTTACTCAACATACAGGTTGAATAAGTATGGTGAAAAGTTAAACCATAATGCACACCTTTCCTGATTTGAAACCATGCAATATCCCTTTGTTCTGTTCCACCAACTCTCTTGTTGACTGATTCTTTTTGGTACAGTGAATATGTATTCTTCCCATCCTCTTTTGCTGTTTCCTGCATCTTTCAATATTTTGCCCAAAGAATCCTTCTGTGTCACAGCTTGAGTCTTGAATTTTCTTCTTCAGTTCTTTCAGTTTGAGAAATGCTGAGTGTGTTCTTCCCTTTTGGTTTTCCAACTCCAGGTCTTTGCACATTTCATTATAATATTTATTTTGTCTTCTCAAGCTTCCCTTTGAAATATTCTATTCAGCTTTTTTCCTTCATCATTTCTTCTATTTGCTTTAGAAATTCTGTTTAATATGAAATACCTAGAATAATCAACACATCCTGATTGCATGTTTGGTCAATTTCAGACTGCAGAAGCTGATAAAATTCTTCAATTTCCTCATCTGTGGCTTTGGTGGTTGGGGCATAAATTTGAATAACAGTCATATTAACGGGTCTTTCTTGTAGG
>NW_006921827.1:4648543-4667938 GCF_000298275.1 Orycteropus afer afer | reverse complement strand
TGGTAGCATAGTGGCTAAGGCACTTGACTGCTAACCAGAAGGCTGGTGGTTCAAACCCACCAGCCACTCCTCAGAAGGAAGGTTGGGCATTCCTACTTCCTCAGTGATACTGCCTCGGAAACCCAAGGAGGGGTCGCTTTGAGTCGGGGCCGACTCGATGGCAAATAACAACAGCAACAAGGTTACTATAGCACTTAAGTCTCTGTGACACTATCTGGAAGTATCTTAAGAATTTAGTTCCATCTTTGTAGTCAATAAAAATGTTGGTGGTTCAAACCCACCAGCTACTCTGTGAAAGGAAGACTGAGCAATCTACTTCCATAGAGATTTACTACCTCAGAAACGCAGTGGGGGTTGCTATGAGTCAGAATCCACTCAATGCCAATGAGTTTGGGTTTTTTTAGTCAATAAATATTAACAATGTGTCCAAGAGAGTGCAGGGCTCTTCAGACAAAGAGTAAGCAGAAAAAAGCATGATAGCTGCCTTTTTGGGGGCTTAAACTTTTGGGGCTGAGACATTCATCAGATGACCATGTAAAGAGATATTTAACTGCATCTCTGTATTCTGAAGACCTATAACAGAGGAAACTGATCACATCTGAGGTCCAGTGAAGATTCCCCAGAGGAGGGAGCATTTATTCTCAATATGAGAATGAATTATCCATGAAGTGGAAAATAATTCACATAAGGGAAATACCATGTGTTGAGTCCCTGTGGTAAGAGGGAGCATAGCTTGATCAAGAAACTAAAAGAAGGCCTGTGTGTGTGGAGCATGAAGAGTAAAGATGAGAGCAGTACAAGACACCATTAGTGAGTTAGAGTATCACTTAGGCTTCTTTGGTTGTGAGCCTCAGATGTCAATTCTGTCATACTCATCCAAAAAAATGGGAGTTTTTTTAAGAAATATACTCAAAATTTTCATTACTTACAAATACATCTACCCCTCACTTATTGACTATCTCATTATCCAATACTTTGCATTTACAACAATAGTAAAAAATCTACTATCAAACTAGTTTGAGCATTAATGGCATACATTTGGCAGTAACAAAGATAAAGGTGTGAGACAAGAGTAATGTTGGCTGTGACAATTTATGTCATGTATCAATTTGGTTCAGCCACGATTCTCCAAGGTTTGGCAGTTATGTAATGATGTAATAATCTTCCATTTTGTGATCTAATATAGTCATCCTCCATTTTTGCTTAATGTCAATTTTTGCATAATGACCTGATCTTTGGAACTTAGCCATGTCAATAAGTGAGGAGTGGGTGTAATATATTTTTTACTATTGTAAAACCAATGGCAAGACTTTGTCTCACCTACTTTGGTCATGTTGTCAGAAGGAATCATCCCTCAGGAAAGAATATCATGCTTGGTAAAGTATCAACAAAGTAGGATCAACAAAGGAGAAGCCCCTCAACAAGATAGATAGACACAGTGGCTGCTGCAATGAGCTCAGGTATAGCAAAGATCATGGGGCTGACACAGGACCACCCAGTGTTTCATTCTGCTGTGCATAGGGTCACTATGAGTCAGAGACGACTCAACGGCACCTAACAACACAACAGCATTGTAAAATCTGGGGGAAACATGTAAAACAATAATAATAAAAAAACATTTAGAAGAAAACTATTTTAAATTTAAGAACTTCTTATATGATAAAATTTATTTATTTTCAATGTACATCACCCTAAACATTAGTTCTTTCTTTGATTTTGATTTATAAGTAACTACATAAGAAATGCTATGGTATAATGGTAAAGAGGGAGAGGAACAGAGCCACAAGGCCAAGGGGGTGAGGGCACCACTTAGAGGAACTAGGGGACTGGAGCCACCTCAGTGAGAGAGATCTGTACAGATGCCACCCAATGAAGACCTGTACAGATGCCAAGTACATCTGTACAGGGGTAGAATTGTGGTAGTTCAGTTTGTGTGTAACACGGCTGGGCCTGGTTGAGTGGCTAGGCAGCTGGATGTAGTATTCCCCATGATAAGACCAGTAATCAACTCCATGGTGGAATCTACTGTGAGCAGCTGAGTAGCTGTCTTAGGGAATGTGGTCTGCTTCCTGTATATAAGCAGAAGTCTTGGGGAATGGTCTCTAGCTTATGACATGCTTGGACCCTGCATGTAGTTGTGTCATTGTTCAGCAGCCTGCCATGCTCTGCTGACCTTAGGACTTACAATGGACTTAAATTAATGGCTTGCAGTGTGGTTTGGTAACATCCAGACTGTGCCATTTTATTTGTCAACTTTGGGCTTCTCGACCTCAGCAGCCAGCAGCTGTCTGAGTGAAGAAAAGCCTCTAGCTTCAGTGGGCCAGGAGCTGGAGGCAGAGCTGAAGCCCAAGGCTGAGAGGGGCTTTCACCCAGACCCTACAGCCTGGTACTTTGGACTTGGACTTAAAGCCTTGAAATTGTGAGAATAAACTCCTATTTGTTAAGGCCATTCCATTTGTGGTATATTCTTGTCAGAGTGGCACTAGGTAACCAGAACAACTATAGATTCAAATATTTATTCCATCTTTCTCCACCTGTGTGACTTCACAAAAGTCCCCAACCACATTTTGCCTCTAGATTATTATGAGGATTCAATGAGTTAATAGATGGTAAATGTTTTGAAGCGTGATTCATACAGCAATCATTATACAAATTCCAATTATTATTTTATTATTACTGTTCTTGTTTTGTTGTCTTGTTGTCTTCATCACCTAAAAGATGTAGAAACTGTCATTGCTAGTGTTTCACTCCAGTGCCACCAGCAACTTAACATACCAGAAATAACTAACTTAATAAAAACTCCAAACCAAACTCACTGCCCTCAAGTGGGTTCCAACTCAGCGTCCCCTCCTTGGGTTTCTGAGGAGGTATCACTATGGAAGTAAATTGTCCAGTCTTCCTTCCAAGGAGTGGCTAGTGGGTTTGAACTGCCAGCCTTCTGGTTAGCAGTCAAATGCCTAATTTAATAGTAGTCTTAATAACTAAGGTTGGTGATTTTGGTCTTTCAGCTTTAAGAACATCTTATTGGCATATTATACTGAGGCAAAAATAAAATACCTTTCTTCATATTTAAAAAGCAAAACCAAACAACTAATGATCCCATGATCATATGAAGTAGAGTCAAACTAGTGTCTGAAACAAGATATTCTTGAAAGCACCCAAGCAGGGGGTGAGAGAAACACACACATACACACACACACCCACACCCCATTCCCTTAATATTGTTCCACACTCTCACTATCAGTGACACTAAAAAATAGAGCTTGGCTAATTCTTCCCTACCTCACAGCTCAGATTTCTTTTCAGGAATCTCCAAATCACCTTCTGGATGCCACAGTGTTCTGCCCAACAGGGCACTTCCCATTCCTTTAGGAGCCATCTATCATCTTTGCTTTCTCCAGCCATATTGCCAATATGTGAAAGTAAAAATCAAACAGCAAAACCTAGCATCAGATAAACCTAAGTCCTCAGCTTCATAGTTCTACCACACAGTAACTAGTAACTTCTCCAAGTTCCCTACATTTTCTGAGCCCCAGTTTCTTTATCTGTGAAATGGAATAATAATAAAGAAGACTTAATTATAGCTGTGCAGCTATAAAGCATCTGAAATATCTTATTCACTTCACATTGTCTTGTGCCATGGGACCCAAATAGTACTGGAAACCCTGACTCAGTCACAATATCTATAAATGTATTCCTGTATATCACACAGAATCTGTTTCTTACAGCGATACCTATGAGTTTGTTCCCTGGATTATCACTCATACGTTTCTGGTACTAATTCTCTTCCCATTCCTTCCAGAAGTTTCAACTCCATATCTTTAGCTTATAGTAGAGAATTTTAGAGGAATATAAGGAAGAAGCAGAAAAACCTGTGGTGATAAGACTAAGTAAGTCTGGTCAATTATTATACTAACAATAAGAACATAGAAAAGATCGATTATTTTGATATATATAATGATTTATAGTATAAAAATTTTACATACGTAAAATTTTGTAAAAATAATCTTTATTACAAATTGATTTAAACATAAGTTACGTTTTGTAATGATAATTTATAGAAATTATAATTTATTAGATCTTTAATACAAGAAATTTAGAAATTTGCTTCATGTGAAATTAAGCTTTTTTCTTATAAAAATTTGAATACTTTTACATTGTGTTAAGATTAGAGAGAAGACCTAGAATAGTTTTTAAATCAAATTCTTAACTTACTCTTATCTTGTAGTCTGGTAATCAAGCCCATTAGCTTAACTCACAGTTAAAACGTTTTTATTGCAGAGAGCTCTGATGGACACACACACACACAGAGTTTTCCTTCAAAGAGCCAAATATTTTTAAAAAAATATGTAAAGCATCATGAGTAAAATTATTTTCTCTCTGATATTTCTTTCATTTAAAATTTATATATGTGTTTTTATAAATCAGCCAACAAAGGAGCTCCCATAGATTTTTGAGCAACCTTGTTGCCTAATTCATTCCCTTATTTTAAAATGTCTCTTGAAAAAAAAAAAAAAAAAAAAATCTCCTGAAGTGGCCACTGCAATCTCAAATGCTTCTTGGTAAAGATATGCCTTTTTGAAAGATAAACACAACAACATGGATACAGAAGCCAGAGTTCTGCTGGAAAGTAGCATAAGTTTATCAGAAAAGAAATGGATGAGAAATTGGCTAACCCTGGGCAAAAGCAAACTTATCATAGGCATGTCTCAGATCAGAAATCAATAGTCCCCTGCTGGCAGAATGTGTGAGAAGGAAATCTCTCAAAGATAATTTCTTGTATACAGACAAGAATAAAGTAAACCAAGACAAATATGTCCCAAGGATATCAATCCAATGTGAATTTCTGAACTCATTAGCTTAGAGGTCAGATTTATCAGATCTCTATCTGTTTTCTGCCCCATGATCTTCATCATCTTAGATACAGAGACACTCAATATACAGACATTCAAGCATATAGGATGGTTAGTGGCAAATCTGTGTTTTGCAAGATGTTAACCAAAGAAAATGAATATAAATTTGATAACTAAAGTCATAGGAACCAACAGATAAACTTAACGTTGTTGAAGTGCTCAACTAAATAATCCAAGCTGAATTCTGTGCTAAACTTACCTCATGACCATGGTCATGATTGTCTTGCAACTTGTCAAGGGGTCTCAAATGTGCACGTCACTACTGAGCTGAGGCCCCAGTTCATGGCAATGAAATCCTTGGCCAAGCCTCAGTAGAAACTCCAGCTAATAAAGCCCAATATCTAAAGACCACTAGGAATACAAAGTTAGGTTTATCAACCTGCAGTAGCAGCTAGATCTATGAAGCATCTTAAAAGATTGAAGTTAAGAAAGGCAATTACAGGATTTGGATGGTAAGTACTCAATATATATTAGCTGCCCTACTACTACTATCACTGTTGATGCTGCTGTTGCTGCTGCTGTTGCTGCTGCTGCTGATGAAGTATATACAGAATGAGATAGATTTATTGACCCCCACTGCAGACAAAGGAGCTCTGGTGGCATAGTGGATAAGGCATCTGGCTGTTAACCAGGTCAGTGGTTCAACTCCACCAGCTGCTCCACAGAAGGAAGATGTGGTGATCTACTTCTATAAAGATTTACAACCTCAGAAACCCAATGGGGGTCGTTATGAGTCAGAATCAACTCAAAGGCAGTGAATTTGGTTTTTGGTTTTTGCAGATAAGAAACCTGGTTTTGAATCACACCTGATCAAGAAATGGCCATGAGACTAGGTCTTGCTAAAGGGCGAGGAGTAGAAGTATTGGGCATCACACCTAGGTTGGGTTTGTAAATGAATGTGACTTCTCTTCACAGTACTTCCCCTTCACAAGAACTAGCAGAATGTAGAGCCAAATGTGGAAGTAGCCTGTGTCCCCACATTAGCACATGGAGGAAAACCATCAGGAAAATCCATATCTGACTCTTATGAAAGAAGTAAAATTCTACTCCATTACCCAACTGAAGGAGCTCTGGTTGTGCAATGTTTAAAGCATTCAGCTGCTAACCAAAAGGTAGTTGGTTTGAACTCACCAGTCACTCTGTGGGAAAAAAGATGAGGTAGTCTGCTTCCATAGCGATTTACTACCTTGGAAACCCTCTAGGGCAGTTCTATCCTGTCCTGTAAGGTCTCTGTGACTCGGATTGACTCCATATCGGTGGTTTGGGTTTTTTGGTTTTTACCCAACTGAAAGTTTGTGGTTTATTTGTTACAACAGCAATTACCTTAACCAATACAAATGTCAAATTCCTAATTTAAATGAACACTCATAATTGCAAATATTACCTTAACACAGCTACAATTTAGAACAAGATATAAAGAAATAATACTCAAGGAAAAATGTAAAGATACTGCTGAGTAAGATTCATTTATTTTTGTTTTTATTATTATTATTATTATCTGCTGTCTCCAACCATGTGATTCTTACAGCAAATGGTTGTTAAAAGCATCTAAGAAGTAGGATAAATTTCTATTTGACTCCTTTAGAAGGAAGAGAGAAGACACAGATTGTTCCCCACAACATTCCAAATGTGGATCATTTCCTAGATCCAACTATAATATTTTCCCTCAATATTTTCTAACAATCAAAAATGTCTCCAGAAGCAATGTATCACAGCAGTACATCAGAACAACTTTGCTTCAAATAGCCCCCATAGCTTTATTTTGCCCTATACCTATTTGCTTAAATTTATTAGAAAAGGATGAACTTATTACACATATTCACTTAGCAACCACAACATCCCACTTTTCATTTGTCTGCTTTGCATCTTCTTACTTTTCATTTCAAACTATTTCATTTAAGCTAGAAGTTGAGGAACAATGAGAGTCTTCTGGCCATATTCTCCAGTCAGAAATTTCTTCAACATCGGTCCTTACTAATTTTCTAGAATTCTCTCTAGCTCTAAAATTCAAGAAATGACATAAAAATATTTGCTAGATTCCTTGATGTGATCCTTTAAGAGGTGGACACTAATTGGGCTGAGGCCTTTCCTTTCTAAAACTACCTTTTAGACACAGTTGACCAGTTTTCTACAAGACAAACAGTAGTTTCTTCATATTAAGCAATAAAAACTTCAGGTAAAATAAAATTCTTGTTCATTAGAAAAAGAATCGAACTACTGGAAGAATTCAGGATGAGATATAAATACAATCTTGTTGTTGTTAGGTGCCATTGAGTTGGTTCCAAAACATAACCCCTAAGTACAACAGAATAAAACACTACTCAGTCTTCATCATCCTCACAATCATTTCAGTGTTTGAGCCCATTGTTGCAGCCACTGTGTCAATCCATCTCGTTGAGAGTTTTCCTTTTTTTCTTTGACATCTTACCTTACCAAGTACAATATCCTTTTCCAGGGACTGGTCCCTATTTATAACATGACCAAAGTGCAAATAATAAACTCTCACAATCCTTGCTTCCAAGAAGCATTCCAAGTGTACTTCTTCCAACACAGATTTGTTTGTTCTTCTGACAGTCCATGGTATATTCAATATTCTTCACCAACACCATAACTCAAATGCATCAATTTTTCTTTGGTCTTCCTTATTCATTGTCCAGCTTTCTCATTTATGTGAGGCAATTGAAAATATCATGTCTTGAGTCAGGTGAAGACCTTAGTCTTCAAAGTGACATCATTGCTGTTTAACACTTTCTCAAGAAGTATTTTGCAGCAGATTTGCCCAATGCAACAATCTTGATAGCTACTTTCCCCTGTTTTGTTCATGAAAGCATTCAATGCACAATCTTTACATGCTTAAGTGCATATTAATCAATCTATTGGGAATGGCTCAAGATTCTTTAAATCAGAAGCCAACAAAATACCATAACAGGCATAATCTATATATGAAAAATATATGCATGTTATTTGTCAGAAAAGGAAAGGGTGTCATCGATAGCTGAGTTGAGCACTACAACTGAATCGTAGTCTTTCTTTATTTCCAAAGATAGTACTGTAACTACACTCTATTGTATTTCCCTCTATTGAATATAAGGGCAGTTTAATGCGTATATATTGTCTACTATAAAAAATGGTATAGAAATTAAAATTTGAGTAAGTCATTTTTCAGACTCTAAGGGACTTGTCCAGGTAAACAGAGGCAATAAAAGGAATTAGAAGCTCCCTTCTCTCCTCTGTCAGAGGAAAAATGAATCCGCTGACACTGGCACCATTGCTCAAGCAAGAGAGAAGGATTTAAGGGCTGGTATATTTTTCTTTTTGGGGTGCTGTTGAGTCCAAACAGAAAGTAAACACTCAAATATGCCTCCATACATTCATGGGCTGTATATTGTTCCTGGAGGGCAAAGCCAGAGTCATTCCAGCAAGTACATGCTCTTTCCTGGAGATCTTCATGACTATTAACTGTGAGGAAATTCTAACGGACTTTGAAATGCATGTCCCTTCATAGGTAAACTAATGAAGGCAACAGCTGAGTTCCAGCTCTCACAGAAAGGCAAGGCTAGCTTCTTTGGGATCAGCAATCTCATAGGACTCCGTTCTCAGAAGGACCCCACATTTGGTGCAATGCTCTGTGGTTACTGTTTACACTTGCCCAGCACATTAGGAAGTCAGTCCTCCAGAAGAAGGAAGCTCCAGCTCCTTTGCCTCCAGTTTCTGAAGGGCAGAGAAGAAGAAAAATTTCAAGAGAATGCATTCTGAGATATTTTTCAAGTTGTGGAAAGCCAGAGACTAGGAGAAATCTCCCTGTAAAGTAGTAGAGTTATCTTGCTAGACCAAGAAACCTGAAAATGATGTTGCATTAGAATGTGTGCATGTGTGTTGGAGTGTAAGAGTTTGATCAGGGGTTGTTGTTGTTGTTGTTGTTGTTGTTATGTGCCGTCGAGTCGGACCCAACTCATAATGACCCCTCCTTGGGTTTCCGAGGCAGTATCACTATGGAAGGAGATTGTCCAACCTTCCTTCTGAGGAGTGGTTGGTGAATTTGAACCGCCAGCCTCTGGTTAGCAGTCAAGTGCCTTAGGCACTATGCTACCAGAGTTCCTCAGAGGCAGTATACATAGGCCAAAATCTTGAAATACTTTCCCTTAAAGAATACAAGACAGCTTCTGAGTTAACTAGAACTTTGACTTGTATAAAACATTTCCAAGAATACTCAACTGTTCAAAACAGATCCTTTATATGATGTTAAAGTGAGTCACATGGATCTGATGGAGTCTCATGGGATAAGAGCTGGGATGAACAAAATCTGCTTCATTCCTTTCTTTCTGGCCTCCAGTGGAGAACAGCATTGGTACCAACCTCTTCATTATATCACGCCCCAAGGTTGTAGGAGGCTTTCTGCAGTATTGGAGACTCTCACAATGTTGTTGTTATGTGCCATCAAGTTGGACTCAACTCATAGCGAACCCTCCTTGGGTTTCTGAGGAGGTATCACTACGGAAGTAGATTGCCCAACCTTCCTTCCAAGGAGTGGCTAGTGGGTTTGAACCGCCAGCCTTCTGGTTAGCAGTCAAGTGCCTTAGGCACTACGCTACCAGAGCTTCTCATTGACCCATCCTGTAAAGAAGAGTGCCCCTATCAAATAAAGAATTAAGGACCTAATGACTCCCAGTAGACAAAGGGTGAGGTTATATAATTTTTACATATTTATTATCTCCTGTTGTGCTTTTTGAAATTTTTATCATTAGTACATATAATTGGCTTATTGAGGACTGTCATCTCATTGGGATATAAACCTGATTTTTTTTTTTTTTTGCCTGTAACTCTTCCTAGCTGCTGTGCTATATTGAATTATCTGTATGTCCAAGTAATGCCTTCCTTAATATCATCTTGACCGGATTCCATAAATTTTCAAACACACTGGCTTATACAAACAATATCCTTTCAGTTTCTAACACTCAGTCCTATATATTTTAATAAATTCAATGTTACATTTGATTCAAATCTCTTCTTTACTCCATATCTATCCCAAGCATAGGCCAGAGCTTTGGCTTGATTGATAGAAAGTAGAGGGGTAGTTTGCATGGTCTGCTTTTCACATATCTCCTCTCTCCTTTCTCTATCCACTGATGTCTCCTTCCCTATCTGGTTGGATGTGAGGGAGCAGGAAAATAATAAAAAAATACCGTTCTTGCTGGACCAGGTTGCAGTCCTGCTTGAGATTGGTAGTAATTGCTGTTCTCTCTCATTGCCCATGGACTCAGGACGGCTGGCATGGACAGATGTTGGTTCAACCATGGCACACTGATAAAAGATTCACTCATCCCATCTGATTATCACTAACTTTCTGGCAAAACAAGTATCCCAAAAAGGAATAAAAATGACAGTCACCTTCTTGGTAGTTTCTTTTTTTTTTTTAATAGGATTTCTTTTGGGGCATATGCTTGGCTTTGGGAAAAGAAAGCATCTCCTCCACAGAAATCTGAGTAGGGAGATAGCTTTTCTTCTCCTTATTTTGACTGTGTGGAGGGAGGTTGGGTGGTGATATAACAGGTTTTCTTAATTTATCTCTGTAAGGGTGAGGGGAAGTCACTGAACTACCTGTTAGCTTTTCTCTGAACTTAGAGTGTGGGCTTTGACCATTATCCTGGGATAATCTGATAGTTTGTAGTTATATTACCTTTATTAAAATAAAATTTTAAGATGACTGGGATTTGCCTTTGAGTCAAATCTTGAGTCAAATCCCACTCATGGTAGCCCTATGTGCATCAGAGGAGAACTGTGCTTCATGGAGCTTGCAGTGGATAATTTTTCAGAAGTCTATTTCCACACATGTCTTCCAAAAACTAACAATACTAATGATAATAATTTATGGCCTGTGCAGTGATGGTAGAAGTATATAGAGAAAACATTTTCATAACAGAGTAGGGGGGCATTTTATCAAGCCTAGGAGAGAAAGGACCAAAGACTATTTGCTACAGGACAGAGTATCTTACCTAAGTTATACATGGAATGTAGAATTTATCCTGCTGCAAATGTAATTGTAGAGCGGGGTTTCTCAATCTTGGCACTACTGACCTTCTGGGCCAGTTGCAGGAGGTCTCTGCCCACTAGATGCCAATAGCAGTCTTCTCCCTCACCCACATCTGTAACAACTGAAAAGGTCCCCAGATACTCAAAATCAAACTCACTGCCATTAAGTTGATTCTGACTCCTAGCAACCCCTGTTGGGTTTCCGAGGTTGTAAATCTTTATGGAAGTAGATTGTCCCATCTTCCTTCCATGGAGCAGCTGATAGGTTTGATCTGCTGACCTTCTGGTTAGCAGCCAAATGCTTTATCCACTATGCTACCAGAGCTCCTTAAAATGTCCCCAGAAACTGCCAAATGTCTCCTGGGGGCAAAACTGTCCCTAGTTGAGAATCACTATTTTATGGGCAGAGGGAAAATCATAACCAAAGGGACCATGGTGTGAAACAGCATCATACTCTGAAAACTATGTGCAGTTCAGTATTACTGGACTATGAAGTGTGATTCGGGGAATGGTGGCAGGCAGGGAGGAGGAAGTGTAAGAAGCTTGATAATGGAGGGGCTGGTGGAGCATGTGGATGTGACAGAACGGCATCCCTTTAGTGATAGGAAATCCCAGAAAGAGAATGATGTAATAAAATTTGAATTTCAAACAGATTATTCTTTGATGGCAAGAGGACATGGGATGAGTAAGACTTCAGGCATGGGAGCACTCAGGAACTACATGGGATGTCAAAACACGAGTTAAGGAAAAGCAGCTGGAGCTGGAGTGGGAGGAAAGCAAGGAATAGATTGACATAGAGGATGCCTCGGGGATGGACCTGCAACCCATAACAAGAGTGTACAAGAGGACACCAACCACATTCTATGATTGGGAATGAGGAAAAAAGTTTGGACGTGTTGAACTGTGAGTGCCTTCTTTCTCCTCTTTTTAGCTGTTTGTTGGTTAATTTAAGCTCTTAGCCTATGGAAATCTACTTCTTTTTGGCAGTTTTCCAGATCTTCAAAGGATAAGATGTTCTGAAAATTCAAGCAACAAGGATGCTTATATTTCAATCCTTACCACCTTAGGTAATATGTTTAACACAGAAAACATCACAAATAGCACAGCTGTGTTTTGTCAATAGTTTAGAATCACTCACTTCAAATGTCATTGTGACATTACTCCAACATTGGCAAAACTACCTTGGAAAAAGTGTCATGGTTTTGACGTTTTTATCTCTGGAAAACTATTAAAAAGAAAGCATGAGAGGCCAAAGTAATATAAGGAGAAAGAGAGGGCTTCCTACAAAGAATTTGATACAAATTACTTTGCCTCAGGTTGGCACTTTAGCTTAGAAGAGAATGCCACTACAATTTTCATTTGATATGTTATGAACTAATTCCAATAGAAACTGATTTCTGAAAAGGAAAATCACAGATAAGCAGTTTATATACAAAAGCAAAGCAAAGTTTGCTGTAAAATTGATGAGGAAATACCATTGGTATTGTTAATGAACTCTATGGGGTGTATGTTTAAAGGAGATTTGGTCCCTAACTAAACTTTTCATAGTAGGCAACCCAGGAAGTTGAGTTTCCCTTATTAGCCTTTTTTTCTGTTCTTCTCAGCAGCTCAGATTGTTTAAACTGATAAGCGCAGCTGAACTACACAAAAAGCTCCTGATAAACAGCAGCTAAGTGAGAGGTGAAAATGGACAGAATCAGTTCTAGTGACATAAATCTTTAAATGCAAATTCAATAAAGTGTGTCATATGTGGCTACAACAGCACCCTAAAATTACACAGAAAGGTGTTTGCCTGCTGATTTCTTTATTTAAGTATAGTTTTTGTGTTAATGTTGTAAGAATGTAAAAAGGATTCCATTTCCTGCTTGGCACATTCATTCTCAATGTCTTGAACTTCAGAATGAACATTTGGAGACTCTCCAAATAACAAATAAGGAAATGAAAGAGGTGGGGTGGATCTAAAAGCAATTTGCATTTCCCTTTATGTCCCACACTTGTTTAACAGGCTACAATCAATATTGCCACTGATTTAGCTTCAGCAAGTTGCAAGCAATGCTGGTGTCAGCACTAGGACAGATGACTTCCAGGTTAAAATATTATGTATGAGGTAGAGTAAGGGTATCTACATCTCTTAGGAATCTCCTAGGCTAAGGCATCTGCATTTCATTTTTGGTTGTCCAGTGTAAATTGATTCATTTCTCTAAGTAAAATAGTCCTAATCAGTAAAATGAGCATAATTAAGTCAGCTCTGTTCTGTGAACACAGAATGTATTTGATGTGTAAATTTGCCTTTTTAGAAATACTTTTACAGCAGTACCACCCAAAGAATGGTCCAGGGACCAGTAGCATCATCATCTAGGAGTTTGTTAGAATGATGAATCACCCTACTCAGATTTATGGGATGAATCAGAATCTGCAATTTACCAAGATGTTCAATAAGCTGTGATGGTTTAAGGACCACACTTTGAGTAGCAAACTCTAAACTGTGCTACTGCTCTGTGAACTGTCTATGCCTAGTCCACTACTAAGCACAGACAAATAAATACAGATTTTGAGTGTTAGCATTTTAAAACTTTTGTAACCAGTTAACATGGTGGCCACATCCAAGCACATGAGCAGTGGACTCATCTCCTTCAAAGAGAAAGAGTCTATTATGGTGAGTCTCATGTAGCACAAGCTACTACCAGTCATATGCAGTAGAACCAGACATCATCATGATGGATTAAAAAAAGAAAAGAGGACAAGAAATGAGTCCTTCATCATAAAGACTGAGAAGCTCTGCTCTAGAGCAGAAGTCTGCAAACTTTTTCCATAGAGGGCCTTTTTTAAGTTTTGTAGGTTATATGGTCTCTGATGCAACAACTCAGCTCTCCCATTATAGCATAAAAGTAACCATAGATAAAGGCAAATGGATGTGGCTATGTTCCAGTAAAACTTTATTTATCAAAACAGGCAGTGGGCCATAGTGTCTACCCCTATTTTAAAGGATAGATGTTGGCCAAACACAGTGCCATCAGAGCATATGCTGAATCTACTTCACCCAAAACAAAATCCTTACTTATGAGAACTGAAGAGGGGATGGAACAAGTAGTCATCATTTCCTACTTTGGGCGATAATTTTCCCTCCTTGCAATGGATACAGCAGAAACAGAACCTGCTCCCTCCTTTTGTTCCTATAATAAACAAATAAACCCACAGTGCCATCGAGTCAATTATGACTCATAGCAACCCCCATTGGGTTTCCGAGGCGGTAAATCTTTACAGAAGTAGATTGCTCCGTCTTCCTTCCATGGAATAGCTGATGGGTCTGAACTGCCAACCTTCTGGTTAGTAGTCAAATGCCTTCAACACTGTGCCACTAGAGCTCCTGTTCCTATAATAATTAGTGAAAATCTGTTAGCATTATGGCAAATACATCGAGAGAAAACTCAGTTACAACCCTGGTAAAACAAGAGAATCCAAAAGGAAATGTCTGTATCAGACAAGTGAAAAACTAGGTCTCCCTTCCTCTAGTTCAGGGTCTGCAAAATATGACCTGTGAGCCAAACTGAGTCTACTGCCTGTTTTTATGAATAAAGTTGTATTGCAACAAAGCAATGACTATTCATTTCCGTGTTGTCTATGGCTGCTTTTGATCTACAATGGCTGAGTTGAGAAGTTGCGACTAAGACTACATAGCTCACAGAGCCTAAAATATTTACTAATTGGCCCTTTAAGGAAAAGTCTGCAGACCTCTGCTATGGTTCCATGGATGACTAGCAGCCCCTTGTTCCAGGAAGCTATAAGCAAATGGATAAAGTGAAAGGTTTCTATGTTACCATTGGTAAGACAAGCGCCAACTTCTTTCTCTGGAAATTCTTACTGTGCTAAACAAAAAGGCAGAGAAAGAATTCTTGCTGAATTTTCTCCCAAGTTTCTCAGTGGCTTTCAAGTGCCTTTTTAAGTAAGTTCTTTTACTATTAAAAATATATAGACAGTTACTTATTCATGAGACAGTCTCTTAGTGATGTGAAAGCCACATTAACTTGGTGCCTTTTGCATTAAATTCATATGAAGACTATTAAAAGCCTTGACAAGGAAAAAGCTTGACAGGGCAGATGGTAGCAACCCTGTATCTAGATCTCTAGAATATTCTCACAATGGGCAAAGAGGTCTGAGAGAGCAGTTGCTAAACAAACAGAGTCTCTTAATTCACAGAGAATTTGGAGCTGATTTTGTCAAAGCTTCAAAGGCTAGAAAGCATCTTAAATAACATGAAGCAAACTTCAACAAACAAAACCTTCCTGCTTTTGAATTCATCCTAACACTACAGGAAAGTAGGCTGTGATGGTTTGGGTAAAAGCAGAGATCCGCAAAAAAAGCTCTGTGTAACATGGTGTTAACAAAACACAGTTGTTTCACTTTTAGAAGGTTGGAGGAAAGCAAGTGCTGCATCATTTACCTAATATTCTGTGGTGGCACCTTATGAATACTGCCAGCGCCACCTTCTGGTTATTTTATTCTATTACATGTCCCTCATCACATCTTGGCCTCATTTTCCTCAAGCCAGTGAATAATGTGTGTTTTAGAATCATGGACTCCTGAAAAAGAGATCTGTCAGGGATTTTTAAAGATCTTCATAGATTAGGAAAAGCCCAGAACAAGTTGCCTTTGAATTGACCTATGCTGCAAATGCTGTATGTACTGCAGCCATGCTGAAAAGACCAGGAGCACTTCCAACTCTACTTCTTAGCTCCAAAAATTGAGAACTCTCTGTCAGCAAGACAGATCTGACTATATTACTTAGCTTCCATTCCCACTCAGCTCTCCATGTATTCCAAAGACAGTCAGGCAAAGGGAAAGCCCTTGGAGGAAATGCAGGACAAATCATGATCTGAAGCCACTTACTCTAATAAAATAAAAAGTAAGCCCTACACAACTCTTACATGTATTTTTACCAGGTATTTTTAGCCAGGCTGCCCTGCTCCCTTTGGGAGTATTTTGTCAGACAAAAATTGGTAAGAATGTTAGTTGCTTTTCTGTTTTGTAACTCTTGCTGCAGAAATTAGATTAAGTAAATTAAAAGGGAAAACATCCAGAACCTGCTGAGAAAAGCTCTCCTACATGATCACAAGACTTCAGAATACAACTGGTCTTGTTCTTCACAAACAGGAGCTCTCTGTCTTCTCTGAAGGCACACATCGGATATAGAACAGAGCAGGGCCAGGCTGAGAGGAAGATCGGGAAGGGAAGGCTTAAGAAATGACAAGGAGGTGAGGCCCATCAGGAAATATATGAGGGCCTGGGGGGAAAGCAAGAGTTTAATTGTCTCTCCCTTGACAGAGATATGGGCTTGGCCTCCCTGTACTAAATCTTTTTTCCTTCTAATTTGAAAAACAATTGTTTTCCTGAAAAGTAAAAACTACTAGAGGCCTTTTCTTAATCCATATTGCACTTCTTCAGAGTTGACGTCAACAAGCCCCAAAGGGAGTTTCTAGCAGTCCTCCCTGGGCAGAATGATGATGGCAATGATACAGGGGCCAGCAGAGTCTGGATCCCCAAAGGGAAGGAACGGAAGGATGTTCATAAGGATCCTCTGAGCTCTGTCAGGAAGAGGAAGAAATGCATCCCTCTAAGGAGGGAAACACATATGTCTCAGAGAAAAATGGTTGTATTAGTGAGAAATGGCATACTTAAGGAAGCCAACCAATGATAAAGAAACAAACTGCTTATCTCTTATGATTTAAAAAAAAAAAAAAAAAATGTTTAAAAGATATTATTATGATTTACCAGTATAGCTGCCATTTATTGATGAATACTGTTTTCTTTAACCAGTTAGATGTTTATTCTCCCTGTTTCACAGTTTATGAAACTGAGGTTCAGAAAAGTTCAGAAATTTCTCCAAGATCACACAAGGAGTTGATAGAAATAAATCCAGTTCAGACTCCAAAGTCTATATTCTGTTCACTCTGTCCCAAGGTCTCCATGATTATAACAGTTGGTTTGCTCTCATAAAATACAGCCTAAAAGATGAGCCCTTCTGAACTCTGCACTTCTGAAACTGAGGACCTGAAACAGATTTCCACAGTGAGATTCCAGAATATTTGCATAAGGCTTCCTACCTCCCCACCTCCAAATTCCAGCTGAAAATGGACTTTGGGCTTTGAGCTAGATTTCGGAACAGCTCTTCTTGAAGCCAATCAACAGCCTGAGATGTACTACCCATTCTCAGCCCCACATAGTCATCAGCTCATGGCCATCACTTTTTACATGGTTCCTTTATGGTGAGACGCAGGGGTATAATTCATAGTAGGTAAATATTTTACACTGAACCCTGATGAGGAGTTTCACTAGCTACAGACTTCCTATAGCAGATTCCAGCGGAACACTCACTGAACAAGAGAGATAAGAAGAATTCTATAATAACCAGTGAATATCCCAAGACAGCAAAGACCCAGACATGGACCAGCTAACCTACACTTATCACCCTGAGGAGGCATTCACTGTTACTCTTACACCACCTTAGGGAGCAGGAAGTGGAGGGGTAACTAGTTGAAAGAAGAGAAATCCTTTTTGGTGAGAAGTTTGAATCTTAAATTTGAAAGAATTTCTATCCAAAAGACACTGACCTAACTGAAAAAGACTATTTAAATACAGAAGGACCAAGAGATAATGTTACCAAGATACCAAAAGCTGGTAAGTGTTAGATTCATTTTTTCCTGCTACCCAGTGGAATATGGGATTAAGGACAAGATGACATCAGTTATACAAAATAAATAATATTATTTTGGAGGGTGGGTGGGGCAAAGTTGTAATGTGTAAATGTTGCTTCATGCATTTGTGTGCATGCTTTATGTCAGATAGCCTCATTTCCTTTTTGGCATGGTGAACCTAGATTTAAGCAAGGCATTTTGATAAACTCTCCCTTGACACCTTTGAGGACAAGATGGAGATGTGTTTTTCATGATAAAATACCTATGTGAACTCTCATGGTGCCTATATTTTGTTCTTTTCTGGACACCAAATTTTCAGGAAGACATTGACAAAATGTATTTTCCTGGAAGAGAATGTCCAGAATGATGAAGAATCTGGTAATCCTATATAGGATACATTGGATGTTTTATCTTAGAAAAATGAAGATTCTGGGCAAAAGGGGATATTCATCTGTGATAAAGTAGAATGAACACTCTCCCGGTGACAACCAGGTTCAAATCATGAATCTTCCTATACTGCAAAAAGCTTTGTGCCATTCACATACATGTACCATGTTCTGCACTATAACACCATTGGTTTTCCACAACTACAGGGCTGGGTGAACAGTGCAGTACGCTTGGAGATAGAGAGCCAAAGGCAGAGAAGAAGGTAGTAAAAGTAAGAATTCTGGGGGAAGAATCAGCAGTCCCAGGAAGAAGGTAATATCACAAAGCAAGTCTAAATTCTAGATACGGCATCTCTGATGCAATTCCAGAAAGAAGGCAACAGTGTTCTATTACAAAGAAGCAGAGGAGTGTTGTTTTAAATGGCATGATGCATTGCTTAGGGATGGAGGGTTTTTGTGGGCAGGGAAGGTAAAAGCCATACTATTAGCTGGTCTGAGAGCCCTAAGTATCTGGAAGCCAGGAGAGGTAGAAGTTGAGGCTGAGGAGAAGGGCAACTGAATAGGATGTATAAGGGCCCCAAAGGCAAACCTCATCCACATCACAGTTCCACCCAAAGCCAGTGCTTTTTTTTATTTCACATCACTTTGACAACAGCAAAATGAACATGCATTAACTCAGTGAATTTCCCCAATCATTGGAAAAAATATTTTAACAGAGTAGCTGAAAAAAGAACATTTGTTCATTCATAAAGCATAAAGTTTCCAAGGTTAGATTTTTACCTGAGGTCCTTCACACTAAAAATAAGATAATTATCTTCTGCAAAATGCAAGCACTCAACTTCTCTCCACCTTTCTGACTTACATTATGTGTTCTTATGCCTCTGATTTACACTTGAGAACTTAACCCTTGCCTTCTTTCAATCCATGTAGACTGTTCAGGGCTCCAATCAGTGTATAATATTTCCCTACATCACAAAATTCAGAGGTGAGCATGTGACCTAAACAGTCCAATCAGAGTGAGCTCCTGAAGTTTTACAAGATCAGCTGGAAAAATGTGGAGGACAGTGAGGGTGTGAGGCTGGAACAGCTCTAGCCATGTTACTGACCATGAAGGAAAACAATCAAGAAGAAATGAGAGATCTAGAGAAACAGGGCCCTGGTGTTACTACCTGAGCCTCTTCATCAAACAGCCCCATTTACTGGTCTTTCACTTTCAACAGTCATTAAATTCACCTTTCATCCATTTGTGTTGGTTTTCTGTTAATAATCATTAAAATCACTAGTTATAATGTGATATTACAGTGTGGAAATACTTATTGAGTTAGTATATGTGTTGGATTGGGTTCTCTAGAGAAACACAAAAACCAGCAAAGT
>NW_006921827.1:4639158-4647777 GCF_000298275.1 Orycteropus afer afer | reverse complement strand
GGGTTTGAACCGCCAGCCTTCTGGTTAGCAGTCAAGTGCTTCATGCACTATGCCACCAGAGCTCCTTCAAAGGAAGCATAAAGTGTTATTTACATCATATTTACATAAGTTATTATAAGTAATCTAGAGATGATGTAAAGTATACAGGAGGATGTGTGCAGGTTATATGCAAATACAGTACCCACAGATTTGTATCCACAGAGGTTTTGGAACTAGTGTCCCATGGATACCAAGGCACAACTTTATCATTAGAACCTACTTACTTCTTATGCTAAACATCAGGAATTGGAATTCTTGAACATGAGACTCTCATTTTTTGCAGCTGTAATCTAAACCACTATGGTGGTTAAGCTTGTGTGTCAACTTAGCTGGCCCTGGTTGAGTGGCTGGGCAGCTGGTGATAGTTATTCTCCATGAGGGGATTGGCAATCAATTCCATGGTGGAATCTACCACAACCAGCTTAGGCATGTGGTCTACTTCCCATATATAAGAAACAGCTTTGGGGATGGTCTCTAACTTACGGCACACTTGAACCCTGCATGTAGCCATGTTGTTGTTCAGCAGCCTGCCATGCGCTGTCGACCTTGGGACTTTCAATGGACTTGAATTAATGGCCTGCTGTATGGTTTGGTAACATTGAGACTGGGCCATTTTATTTGTCGACTTGGGCTTGTTAGCCTCAGCAGCCAGTAGCTGCCTGAAAGAAAAGATGTCTCTAACCTCAGGGGGCCAGGAGCAAGAGGCAGAGCTGAAGCCCAAGGTCGAGGGGCTTTCACTCAGCCCTGAGAGCCTGGCACTTTGAACTCAGACTTCTAGCTTCCTGAACTGTAAGAGAATAACTCTTGTTTGTTAAGGCCATTCCATTTGTGGTATATTCCTGTCACAGTGACACTAGGTAACCAGAAAAACCACATTGAACTATTTGCTTCTTGCCTTCATATGACTGCACAGTAGGGATTATTTTTCTTACTAAATTTTCCTGTATTTGTTTTCTCACTAAAATTTCCCTTATTTTTATTATTTTTTTTCTTAAATTTTCCTTAATTTCTTCTCACTAAAATCTACTATGAAACATTTCCTCTGGAACAAAAACTTTTTCCAAAATTTACAATGACTAAAATCAATGGTTTGAAATGAGACAATAATTCCTAAATTATTCTCTGGGATATTTTAAGGATTATTCTTAAGGAATTATTTTAAGGGATTATTATTACATCTGGTCTACATAACACTATGTTATTATAAGATATTTAGAAGTAATTGAGAAAATGATTAGAAGACCAACCCAAACCAAGAAAAAAAAATTCTGCCTGTTGAATAAAACAGCCACACATATTTCAGACATGTCCCTGCATCCACCAACATGAGCCTAATACAAAAGGTTGGTGTAATTTGACCACATATTAGGTTGTTAGCTTCAAAGTCAAATCACCCCACATCAACCTCAGAGTCAGTCCTGGAGCCCATCTGCAAGGTCAGCCTAATTGCCCTTGGCCTAGTCCAGGCTGGCTTTCTCTCTGCAAAGTAGCACTCAAGTGCTCTGAGATGGGGAATGTCTTCAAACAGTTTCTTTTTGAATGGGTATAAAGTGTCTATTGAAACCCTCACAGCCTGGTATTGGGGTTGACCTCACCAATCTGCCTGCATTCCCCAGAGGTGTTGACAGGTCCTGGAGCTGAGGAAATGCCATCCAGTAATGTCATGGAAATAAAAAGTGTGAAATTTGCAGGATACATGTGGACCCCATTGTTCTTACCTGAGCTGATTAGTGTTTTTCCTCCTGAGAGCACAAAAGAGTTACTGAGAGTGAAAAAGAAATCCCTTCCAATGAGGGGAAACCTAAGGCGCCTCCCAGAAGACCCTTCATGGCAGGCCTCATTTCGTTCCAAACGACTTCAACAATGGCCTAGTTAAAGGAGGTCACAGGCATTTACTTTTCTTCCCATCTGTTTCAACCTGTTTTACAGAGAAAGAGAGAAAATGCCAATTCTCTCCTCATTCTGGAGGTCTCAATGCATTCATTGTGTAGGGTTTTTTTGTTTTTTGTTTTTTTTTAATGGAGGGTAGCTCTTTAAAACAACAAAAGAAAATGTCATTACAAAAGACTTAAGCTTTATCCACAGATAGACTGACTTCTTATGTTGTTGTTGTTGTTGTTGTTATGTGCCGTCGAGTCGGCCCCGACTCATAGCGACCCCTCCTTGGGTTTCCGAGGCAGTATCACTACGGAAGTAGGATTGCCCAACCTTCCTTCCGAGGAGTGGCTGGTGGGTTTGAACCACCAGCCGTCTGGTTAGCAGGCAAGTGTCTTAGCCACTATGCTACCAGAGCTGTTAGCTATGTTTAACTACACTTACCCAGCCCTGTCATTTCTTACAAGTGACATTTTCTCAAACCAGAATAGTGATGGGTGTTTATGGCCTAAACCATCCTTCAATATTGTCCACCTCTAAAAATATTGCAACACTACTTACATAGATGATTCTACAGGGAAGAGAAGATAAAATTGTAGCTTACAAATGCAATTACTTAATTATTAGGCCACTTGTCCTCCACTTGTTTGTCAGTTTGTCATACTGTGGTAGCGTACGTGTTGCTGTGAGGCTAGAGGCTATGCTACCTGTATTTCAAATACCAGCAGGTTCACCCATGACAGACAGCTTTCAGTGGAACTTCCAGACTAAGGCAGAAAGACGAAGCCATCCACTTCTGAAAAAATTGAACACTGAAAACCTTATGAACAGCAGTGAAACACTGTCTTAGATATTATTATGTTAACGTAGTTTAAAAAAAAAACACTGCCACTGAGTTGCTTCTGACTTATAGCGACCCTATAGGAAAGCTTAGACCTACCCCATAGGGTTTCCAATGCTGTAAATCTTCACAGAAGAAGACTGCCTCACCTTTCTCCCACAGAGCGGTTGGTGGATTCAAACCACTGACCTTTTGGTTAGCAGCTGAATGCTTTAAACACTGTGCCACCAGAACTCCTGAAATGTAGGAAAAGTAAATAATCCAAAAGAGTAGATGATCCAAAAGCTATGTATATTTGTGTGTGTATGTATTTGTAAGAAGCTCTGGTAGCATAGTGCCTACGGCATTTGACTGCTAACCAGAAGGCTCTAGGTTCAGACCCACCAGCCATTCCTCAGAAGGAAGCTTTGGCAATCTACTTCTGTAGTGAAACCACCTCAGAAACCCAAGGAGGGGTTACTATGAGTCGGATCTGACTCGACAGCAGTGAGTTTGGTTTGTTTTTGGTTTTATGTATTTGTAATTAACCTCAATTAATGTGTATACATTTTATTCAATAAATGTTAATTTAATGTGCATTTTATTTAGCCAGACATTGTGCTAGGTGCTAAAGGCACACAGAAATGAAGAAGGAATAAGTATCTTCAAAAGTTTCACCTTTAGGTAAAGAAAACAGATAAGATTCTATAAAGTAAATAGAATGTTAAAGAAAATAAGCATTTATTTATGTCCTAGAATTACCAGAACGGACACAGGACTAGTTGCCAAGAGACATTTTAGGATAACCCACCTTGCTAAATTTCCCAGTACATATATGGTCTGCTCTTCCTCAGGAAAGTTCAGAAATCTAATTTTGTCAGCATACTGGGCAAAGATCGGTCTCTGGGACATTAACTTATATTAACAAAGCCCACCAATAAAAATAAATAAATAAATAAACTCACTGCCATTCAGTCAATTTCTACTCATAGCTACCCTCTTTGAGTTTCCAAGGCTGTAAATCTTTGTGGAATTAGATTGTCCAGTCTTGCTTCCATGCAGTGGCTAATGGGTTTGAACTGCTAGCCTTCTGGTTAGCAGTCAAATGCCTTACAATAGTGATGTATTATCTAGATTTCTAATTAACTAGTTACAATGAAATTTAGCATTTTAAAATTTTGTGTGTATGTTATTTGTGAAAGTTCACAGAGTTAATTGGTTTTCCATTCAACAATTCATACACATTTTGTTTTGTGGCATTCATTGTAATCCCCACAATTTAACAGCATTCTTCCTACTTCCTCCCTATGTTTACCATTTCCCTTCATCAGTCTATCCTGTCCCTTTCTGCCTTCTTAGCTTTATCTCTGGGCAAGTGCTGCCCTTTTGATTTCATATAGTAGACTGTTGAAATTTAACATTGTGTCATGTTTCATGAATTACAGTGCTTGAGTTGACACAGCCAGCTCATTCTGCCTCTGAAGATAGATCTACCAACATATTATCAGCACCAGCTAAACATAGAACAGTGTTTGGAGACTAAGAATTTTTAAAATTAGAGGCATTATTTGAAAGCAACTCATGTTTGATGACTTCAGGCTATGACAAGATGGGGCACTCATCTCCACACTAGAGATGTGAAGCGTTAAGAGCATAGCCTCCCTACCCTCAGCCGATGGAAGGAAATGATTGTTGTGCTGACAAACTTCCTTCCTAATTAATTCCTCTTTTTTTAAGTTTTAATATATTTCATTTTAATATATGCATATAACTTTCTGATTGAAGACAAATTAAAAGCTAAATAAAATTACCCATAATAACCTCCTAAATTATGGAATGTATTTTCCCCCAATCTTTAGTAGGTTTGTAAAGAGAGACAATCAGATATATATTGATGCATGTATGCATATCCCCACACACATACATATGTACCCCTTACTAAGCTGGGAACTCTTCAATGCCTTAAGACTGTATACTGTCATAACCAAAGATATTTCAATTCAGCATCCAAAAAAATTGAAAAGTAACTTAATTATGTGCAATGGTCTATTGCCCCCCCCCCAAAAAAAAAGAAAGAAAGAAAAAGAATGTATTTAGCATCAACTCTTGAAAATCTTTTACCTCATTTAGCTCATTCTCACTTGTGTTAGACTGGGCTCTCTAGAGAAACAAAACCAGTTAAGCTTACATATATGTATATATAGAGAAATTTATCTTAGGAAAATGGCTCACACACTTATAGAAGCTGGCAAGTCCAAAGTTCCTGGATCAAACATCAAGCTGGAGGTTTTTCCACATCAAGCTGGAGGCTTTTCCCAACTCTTGCAGCCACAGGGGCTGAGGAGCTCAAGGCTGGCAGGCAGTACACTGGCTGTTGACTCCAACGAATGACGAATCCAAGATCTCCAGGCCAAATGGTGAGTTGTTCACTCATGGACAGTTGTAGGCAGCACAACAGAATTCCGATCCACAGAAGAATGTCTCTTTTCCCAGGATGTCCATAGATATACTGGAAGCAGGCCACAACCCTAAGGAAACTCCCTTTCAACAGACTGCCTGCTCAAAACATAATCATCTGATCCCATCATGGGAATAACCACATCACAACAGCTTAAACCATACAGAATTGTGGGCCAGCCAAGTTAACACACAGCTCCAACCATCACAGTCCACCCCTTGTCAACTTGGCCGTTGTACACATCTTCTTAACCATATATAATCTCTAAATAAGGACAATTACAGAGTCATATTTGTGCCTAACATGATACGTTAACACACATACAACCAAAATGCATTAACCTTATGTACATTTCACAGTTCATAACAGAAGGAAACAAAAATATTTGATGCACATATACAATGAAGAAATATAACAATCACAGTCCTCGTTTCTGCAGCTGGTCACGTGGTCGTAGCTGATATTCAGAACTACCTTCTTCCACCACCCATTCTGTATTTCCCTTGCCCTCAGCAAGCACCTCAGCTGGTCGTGGTTCTTTGCCTGGTGGTGTGACCCAAATCTTCATTCCTGAAGGGTCTGGGCCGTTAGCAGTCATATCAGAATTGGGTTGCTGTAATTTTCCATTGACTTTAATCACAGGGCATGGTAGTACTAAGAGACGTCCTAAAGAATCTCCTGTATTCCAGACATATTCTTCTGTACCTCCATTATGTAAAGCCAATCCAATTTCCCCTTGGTAAAGGATCTATCACACTAGATATTACAGTAATGCCCTTCTTTGTCTGTTGATCCAGAGGTATAGGAAGCCAAAATGGCTGGGTGCCATTCTTAATTTCCAGTTCAATTCAATCAGTATTGTGTCTCCAGGTGTGAGTGTTCCTCCCTTTGGAACTAAGATCTCCAGACCTGCAGAGCATAGGGTAGCAGGGACAGGAAGCAAAAATTTTTTGAGTGGGTCACTAGGGGTAATAGTGAGTGGTACCACTCCTGTTTTCACCCCTTGGTTCCTGGACCCATGAATCCTGGCTATTGGAGAAACAGAACCATATATTGGACGCTGGTTTAGAGTATATACAGCCTCCTGGAGGACATTGCCCCAACCCTTCAAGGTATTGCCACATAGCTGGTGCTATATTTGTGTTTTTAAGAGGCCATTCCATCATTCTATCAAGCCAGCTGCTTCAGGATGATGGGGAACATGGTTAAGACCAGTGAATTCCATGAGCATAAGCCCATTGCTGCACTTCATTTGCTGTGAAATGAGTCCCTTGATCCGAAGCAATGCTGTATGGGATATCATGATGGTGGATAAGGCATTCTGTAAGTCCACGGATGGTAGTTTTAGCAGGAGCATTGCGTTCAGGAAGGCAAATCCATATCTAGAATAAGTATCTATTCCAGTAAAAACGCTGTCCTTTCCATGATGGAAGTGGTCCAATGTAATCAACTTGCCACCAGGTTGCTGGCTGATCACCCCGAGGAATTATTCCATATCATAGACTCAGTGTTGGTCTCTGCTATTGGCAGATTGGGCACTCAGCAATGGCAGTAGCCAAATCAGCCTTGGTAAGTGGGAGTCCATGTTGCTGAGTCCATGCATAACCTCCATCCCTGCCACCATGGCCACTTTGTTCATGAGCCCATTGAGCAATGACAGGAGTGGCTGGAGAAAAAGGACGGCTGGTTTCCACTGAACGTGTCATCCTATCTACCTGATTGTTAAAGTCCTCCTCTGCCAAGATCACCTTTTGGTGGGCATTCACATGAGACACAAATACCTTTACTCCTTCGGCCCATTCAGAGAGATCTATCCACATACCTCTTCCCCATACATCCTTATCACCAATTTTCCAATCATGCTCCTTCCAAGTCCCAGACCATCCAGCTAGGCCATTAGCCACAGCCCATGAATCCGTATATAATCGCACATCTGGCCATTTCTTATTCCATGCAAAGTGAACAGCCATATGCTCGGCTCAAAGTTCTGCCCATTGGGAGGATTTCCCTTCACCACTGTCCTTTAAGGAAGTCCCAGAAAAGGGCTGCGGTGCCACTGCTGTCCACTTTCGAGTGGTGCCTACATATCACACAGAACCATCTGTAAACAAGGCACGAGTTTTCTCTTCCTCAGTCAACCGATAATAAGGAACTCCCCATGAGGTCATAGGTGCAGAGTGGGGCAGGGAAGGTAATGTGACTGGAGTGGAGACCATAGGCATTTGGGCCACTTCCTCACGCAACTTACTTGTGCCTTCAGGTCCTGCTCGAGCCCAATCTCTGATATACCACTTCCATTTAATGATGGAATGTTGCTGTGCATGTCCAACTTTATGACTCTGTGGGTCAGACAACACCCAGTTCATGATGGGCAGCTCAGGCCTCATGGTCACTTGGTGGCCCATGGTTAGGTGTTCAGTCTCTACTAAAGCCCAGTAACAAGCCAAGAGCTGTTTCTTAAAAGGAGAAAAGTTATCTGCAGAGGATGGCAGGGCTTTGCTCCAAAACCCCAAGGGTCTGCATTGCAATTCACCAATAGGGACCTACTGAAGACTCCAAAAAACATCTCTATCTACTACAGACACTTCAAGCACCATTGGATCAGGCGGATCATATGGCCCAAGTGGCAGAGCAGCCTCCATCGTAGCCTGAACCTGTTGCAGAGCCTTCTGTTGTTCTGGGCCCCACACAAAACTAGCAGCTTTCCGAGTCACTTGATAAATAGGCTGCAGCAACACACCCAAATGAAGGATATGTTGCCTCCAAAATCCAAAAAGGCCCACCAGACATTGTACCTCCTTTTTAGTTGTGGGGGAAGCCAGACACAATAACTTATCCTTCACTTTAGCAGGAATATCTTGACATGCCCCACACCATTTGACCCCTGGAAATTTCACTGAGGTGGAAGGTGCCTGAATTTTTGTTGGGTTCATTTCCCAACCTCTAGTACGCATATGTCTCACCAATAAGTCTAGAGTTATCGATACTTCTTCTTTACTGGGTCCAATCAGCATAATGTCATCAATATAATGGACCAGTGTGATGTCTTGTGGAAGCAAAAGGCAATCAAGATCCCTACAGACTAAATTATGACATAGTGCCAGGAAGCTGACATACCGCTGAGGAAGGACTGTAAAGGTTTACTGTTGGCCTTGCCAGCTGAAGGCAAACTGCTTCTGATGGTCTTTTGAAATTGGTATCTAGAAAAAGACATTGGCCAGATCAGTAACTGCATAGCAAGTACCAGGAGATGTACTAATTTGCTCAAGCAATGAAACTACATCAGGAACAGGAGCTGCAATTGAAGCTACCACCTGATTAAGTTTATGATAATCTACTGTCATTCTCCAAGATCCATCTGTTTTTTGCACAGGCCAAATAGGTGAATTAAATGGGGATGTGGTGGGAATCACCACCCCTGCATCTT
>NW_006921827.1:4629914-4638748 GCF_000298275.1 Orycteropus afer afer | reverse complement strand
TTTATACCAAGGCAGGTCTGGTACTTCAACTTGACTTAAGGTAGGCCACTGCATAATCCATGCCTCAGTAAGCCAACCAAATAAACTATTAGATCCTTTCCTAACCTCTCGAGCTGAAACATTGAATGAAGAATCCGTACTTAGTGGGCCTAAATCAATAAACTCAGACTGATCCAATCTTACACTCCTTGCACCATTATCCCACACCCTCAGTAGCCATTCCCCTACATATTCTCCAGGTTTCTGTCTGTATATGTCAGCAAAATCAAGTAGGTCTTTTCAGGTATAGCATACCACCTTCTCAGTCACACTTTCTATTTCACCTTTTGGGGCTCGCTTGGACTTAACTTTAATTATAGGTCTAGCAGCAACAATGGGTGGTTGAGGCAGTTCCTGAGATCATTCAGGAATGTCTTCCATGGCCTCTGGCTCAGAAAATGACCCAGCAGAACCAGTTTTGCTAATCTCATCAAACTGAGGTGGAGAGGATAATGATTTTACAGTAATCCATTAAGATGGGAGGGAGTCAACAGAATTTATAGGCTCCATATCCTGATCTTCCTAACTATCTGTCCATATGTCCCCATTCCAGGTTTCAGGATTCCATTTTTTCCCAATCAATGCCCTCACTTTAATGTCAGACACGATTCTGAGTTGGAAATTTAATTGGTGTTGTAATTCAGCCACCCTAACAGTAAGACTCTGGGTTTGGTTTTCAGAAATATCAGCTCTGTTACTAGAAGATATAAGACATTCTTTCAGAGCACAACTGGAAGCACTGAGGTCTTTTATGCAGCTCTTAAGCCAAGACTTAGCAGTTCTGAGCTCATCTTGCTCTTTCACTACTTTGTCTAGTGTAAGTAAGACGAACCAAAGCTTCCTTATACTCCTCATGCTGACAAAATTGCAGAAAAGTATCAAATATCCAATCACCCAGAGCATCACTTCTCACAATTAAAAGCTAAATAAAATTACCCATAATAACCTCCTAAATTATGGAATGTATTTTTCCCAAATCTTTAGTACATTTTTAAAGAGAGAAAATCAGATATATATTGATGCACATATGCATATCCCCCCCCCCCGCACACACATATGCACCCCTTACTAAACTGGGGACTCTTCAATGCCTTAAGACTGTATGCTGTCATATCCAAAGACATTTCAATTCAGTATCCAAAAAATTGAAAAGTAACTTAATTATGTGCAATAGTCTATTGCCCTCCCCCCCCAAAAAAAGAAAGAAATAGGAATATATTTAGCATCAACTCTTGAAAATCCTTTTACCTCATTTAGCTCATTCTCACTCTTTCACATCTATGATTTTCCCTCACCCACCAAAAAATATATATCCTATCTCAAAACCCACTCAGTCTCTTTAGCCCTGTGATCTCTCTTGGTGCATTTTCTTCTTGATTCTTTTTCAATGTAAATCTGGATATTACTCAAACCAACTAGTTTTATTTAACATCTATCTTTCCCAGTAATCTGTAAACGGAGGGAAAGAAATAGCCATGTCTTCCTTATTTTCCAGTGAGCCCCAGTGCCAAGCAGAGTGCCTGGTGCAGAGCACGTGCTCAATACATTTGTTGATAACTGAACACACACATACTCATTTACAAACATACTTTTACACACATATACAAACACATCTACATTCAGAGTGTTTTATAGAATTGAATTAATCCTCTATGGAAAATTGAATTTCTAGGTTTTACATTGTGAGAAATTTCCCAAGTTGTTAAAATTTCTTCTCAGACTACTTCTTATTAGTTGTATAATACCTCATGATAAGATCATCATGTAATAGCATCATTTCCCTATATAATTTTCACTGTATAAATAATGTAGCAAATATCTTTGTACACAATCATTCCTGATTATTCCCACGGAATGATTTTCTGTAAGTAGAGTTGCTGGACTTGACTCAATGTGAACTTCTTAAGGTCTCAATACAGATGGCCAAATTGCTTTACAGAACAGTTGCAACAATTTCATCCCCACAGTATATAAGAGAGCCCTTTTTCCTGAACCCTTAATAGCACAGACTACCAGGTCTTTTTGTTTTTATCTTTTCAAAATTGAAATTTGAGAACAATATATTTCTTTTGGATATATTAATTTCTTCAGTAAGAACTGATTTGACCTGGGAGAAAATATGTATTAAATTCTATATTATATGTTTTACAGTTAAAATTTCCAAGGTGACTCTATGTCCTCTATTTTCAAGTTGATTTCTTAACACTTACTGGAACAAAGTGGAATATAAATGAATATGTTCTCCAGGTTTTTGATGAGCACATCACTTCTGTTCTCAGGGGAGGTAGGAGACAACTATACCATGTGCAAGAGAAATGTGTAAGACAAATTCTAGGAGAACACAGAAAGCTCTTTGGAGGAAAAAATGGTCAAAAGAAGTTTTGAAGGATATTTAATAGTTAGAAATGGAGGTAAGTGCATGAGTGAGATTGTTACATTAGTGGCCTGGACAAAGGAGATGGCATTCATTCAATATTTATTGAGCACTTATAGTGCACAATCCTAAAGGAGAAGTTTCCATGTTAATAAAAGAAATAAAAATGTGATACCAAAAAACCAAAACCAAACCAACTGCCATCAAGTTGATTCCAACTCATAGCAAACCTCATAGGGTTTCCAACTCTGTAAATTCTTATGAAAGTAGATTGCCTCATCTTCCTCCCAGAGAGAAGCTGGTGGATTTGAACCTTCAAGCTTCTGGTTAGCTGCCAAATGCCTTACCCACTGGGCCACCAGAGTTCCTCTATGTGAAACACAAATGCAACGCACTACCATCAAGTCGAATCTGACTCATAGCAACCCCTCCTTGGGTTTCCGAGGCAGTATCACTACAGAAGTAGATTGCCCAATCTTCCTTCTGAGGAGTGGCTGGTGGGTTTGAACCACCAGTCTTCTGGTGAGCAGTCAAATGACATAGGCACTAAGCCACCAGAGCTCCCCCAAGGGCTATAATATTTGATAGGTAGTGGCACAAAGGAAAAAGTTGACTTCACAGGAAAGAATATACATAAACTTTGTCTTAAAAAACTAGTTCCTGGATGGTTCAAATGATTAATGCAGTTGGCTGCTAACCAAAAGTTGGAGGTTCTAGTTTGCCAGAGGTACCTAAGAAGAAAGGCCTGGCAATCTAATTCTAAAAAAAATCAGCTACTTAAAATCCTATGGAGAACTCTTCTCTGACATACATGGAGTTGCCATGAGTCAGAGTCAACTCAATGGCAACTGATTTGGTTTGAATTTAGTCTTAGCAAATGACAATAAATAAATAAATAGATAGATTCATATATTGTTTTTTAGGTTCTGTCGAGTCATTTCCAACTCATAGTGACCCCATGCACAGCAGTATGAAACACTGTCCGATCCTGTGCGCTTCATATAGGTAGAGGAAACCACAAAGACACAGAGATGAGAAATAATACAAGATGCTCAGGCCACTGCACATGATTGATCTAATGAGAGTAAAGGTAGATGTTGGAGAAAAGCAAAAGAGGAAGCTCTTCAGACTCAGTTGAGGGCTAAATAAATTCTTAGTATCCCATTTTACAGATGTTATGTGGGAGAGTCAGGGCAGAAGCAAGTCTGTGCTCCTGAACCTATCTGTCTCTCCAGAAAACCAAACTTATTTTGCAGTATCTTAGAGCATCATAGGACTATATATTTGACCATAGTGAAATGGTATCAGGTTGAAGAGAAGTATTCAGCAGTGACCGATCACATCCTGTTTGAGGTACTACACATTTAGTAGTAAGTCTAGTCCAATGAATTCCTCATTCCCTATCTATGTAATCTATAACTCATCAGGTATGTCATCAAATATTTAGGAAATGGTTCTTAACATTCTTTTAACATTGTGTTGTCTGACATGACTCAACCCAACAAACATATCTTAGAAGATTTAAGGAATGGATATACAAAAAAAAAAAAAACTAAGAAAATACCCAATGAATAACATGAAACCAGCAGCAATAGCCTTTAAGTGGTGTACAAATTGTTTATAGTATTTAAAGGATTAGGGCTGAAGTTTTCATTTAAACAAGCCACTAAATTTCTTTGATATGCAAAGACTGAGAGTAAAATGAAATAGCATCAGCTAATACTTAGCTGGGAAAAAGAGTTTAATCACTGAGTCTCTAAACTTCATTTCCACAGAAAGGCAGGATTTGGTATTAGTATAGAGCCTAAGGCACTGGACTGCTAACCAGAAGGTTGGTGGTTCAAACCCACCAGCCACTCCTCAGAAGGAAGTTGGGGCTACTTTCGTAGTGATACTGCCTCGGAAGCCCAAGGAGGGGTCGCTATGAGTCGGGTCTGACTCGATGGCAAATAACAACAACAACAACATAATATAAAAAATAAAAAAATAGTATAAGACAAAATAAAATTTTATTTTGTAAAACTCTGCTGCTATTAGCTGTCCAACCAAATGTGTGTCTATAAAAGCAAGCTATAACTTGTCCTTTGGACTTGGAAAATGTGCCATACACCAAGTTGCAGACCCGGCCCTCCACATAGATACACGCCGTGACCAGCTGGCCCCAGAATAGATGGAGCCCCCTTAATCTCATCAGCTGTTGATATTTACAGAGCAGTCTTCCTTTCATTCCAGATTAGGAATGACAAACCATGCAACAGAATTAGTGAGGGTCAATAGAACAAGGATCCAGCAGTTAATTGACTGCAGAAGGAAACCATCAGTGAAAGGAATCAGACTCTTGTTTTTTCAGAATAACCAAATGCTTGACTCATGAAGACACATAGAATTCACTTGTTTTTTTTTCTTGATGTAATTGACTAATGCTTGGGTATTACATAAACCTTAGGTGTCCTCAAGATAAAACTTAATACTATACTACTAAAATCAGACATCTAATTACTTTCATTTCACATGAAAGATAACTCAGTGAAATGAATGGATTTATTTCCTACCAAGACAAGCCCTTGCTTTGAAAGTGTCAAGGAGCTCTGTGCAAGCTCTATTGAGGAACACCTTCAGTAATTCATGACAATGAGATAAATCTTCAGCTATAACAGTAAAGATGAAGTTATAATTGCAAAATACATTACATACATAACCATTACTCTGGATTCTGTTTTGCTTATTCAAAACTGACTACAGTATGTTATTTTATAACATTAGATCCAATTTTAAATCATAGAATATGAGACTTTGGAGGGCCTTTAGACGTTTTCTTGCCTAGTAAATCACCCAAAAGGAAAGTTTATATAAAATATCTCTGGAGATTAGAAATAAACATGCATGGTGAAAAGAAAGAGGAAAAAATAATTTATTAAAATAATTTTTTAAAAAAACATATTTCACTTTTGAGTAGCTCTAATTATGAGAAAATTCTCCTGTAAACTGGGGCTAAATATGATTCTTGAGATTTCCATCCAATGGCATCTTATTAATGCACCTGATTAATCTGGTACACTTAGTTTTGTGTATATACAAAGCTGTGTATCTGAACTTGCTATGCTTTGCTTTTGCAAACCTTTTTAATATTTCTTACTTAAGGAAGCCTCAGTACAATTTCTTTTTTCATATCCAAAGATTTTTTTTTTAAATTTGACTACATATCCTGTTTTGGTTCTCTAGTGCTGCTATAACAGACGTACCACAAGTGGAGATGGTTTAACAAACAGGGATTTATTGTCTTAGTTTAGGAGGCAGAAGTCTGAGTTCAAAGTGCCAGCTCTAGGTGAAGCCCCTCAACCTTAAGCTTCAGCTCTGCCTTTGCTTCCAGCCCCCTACAGCTGGAGGGCCTCTTAACTCAGGCAGCTGCTAGTGGAAATTGACAAACCCAAGGTCAACAGCTCTGGTAGCATAGTGGCTAAGACACTTGCCTGCTAACCAGACGGCTGGCGGTTCAAACCCACCAGCCACTCCTCAGAAGGAAGGTTGGGCAATCCTACTTCCGTTAGTGATACTGCCTCGGAAACCCAAGGAGGGGTCGCTATGAGTTGGGGCCGACTCGACGGCACATAACAACAACAAGGTCAACAGGTAAAATAGCACAGTCTCAATTAGCAAACAACATGGCAGGCCACCAGTTCAAGTCCAAAAGCAGTCCCAAGATCAGCAGGCAACATGGCAGGCTGATGAATGAAGACTTGGCTAAATATAGGATCCAAGCATACTGACAAGATAGACACTTTTCTTAAAGGTCTTCTTATATACTGGAAGCGGACCACACCCCTAAGGCAACTACTCAGCTGCTCACAGCAGATTCCACCATGGAGTCTCATTACAGGGAATATCTATATCCAGCTGCCTAGCCACTCAAAAGCAGGCCCAGTCAAGTTGACAAAAACTTCATCTACTACATATCCCTAATATGAGTAGTCTCTAAATGTTTTTGACACTATACCAGTAAATATGTTTGAGCACAGACTCAATATAAATAATATATAAATTATTTACATTTGTCATTTTACTATCATAAGACATGTACAAAAATGAATTTTAATTGGATCACTGAAAACACAAGGAGAAATTCTATAACACTGGTTAAACATAATTGATTATACATACATATTTATCACTACTTTCTTCCCAAGCCTAAAAAATAACAGTAAAAGATTTAGAGATAACAGAAATTTGAAACTTCCTTAAGCTGTAGTGGAAAAGAGTGTGAGGGAAGTGAAATGATCTGGAAGGAACCAAGTCAATTCACAAGACTGATTCACAGAAAGGCTTAGAAACTGGAGACACCATGTAGAAGGTTTGGTGGTGGAGCTGAAAATCTCAAGGGTTGGTTTTGAGATCCAACCTTTGCCACATGTTCCTACATGACTACGCTCACATCCCTCTCCAACCTATACACCCTGGCAGAAGACAACAGGTTACTTTCTAGAAGGCTTTGCATGGTTCAGTATAGTAAGGCACTGCAATGAAAGGAGAATGAGTGACTAAAATTCTATGTATTGAAAAGAGAGTGTTTAAGCAAAATTCTACATACAAAATGGTGAGACCTCCAGCCCCCTTCAGCTACCAGCTACCAAGATACTAGTTGTTGCTGTTATTAGGTGGCTTTGAGTCAATTCTGACTCATAGCAACCCTATATACAACAGAAGGAAACACCATCCTGTCCTGCGCCATCCTCACAATCCTTGTTAGGCTTTTGTGTGCATCATTGCAGCCACTGTATCATCCATCTTGTTGAGGGTCTTCCCCTATTTCTCTGACCTTCCACTTTACCAAGCATGATATCTTTCTCCAGGGAATGGTCCCTTCTGACCAAATGACCAAAGTATGTGAAACAAAGTCTTTCAATTCTCTCTTCTAAGGAGCATTCCAGCAGCACTTACAGGATACATTTGTTTGTTCTTCTTGCAGTCCATGGCACTTTCAGTATTCCTCACCAACACCACAATTTAAAGGCATCAACTCTTCTTTGGTCTTCCTTATTCATTGTCCAGCTTTCACAAGCATATGAGGCTATTGAAAATACCATGGCTTGGGTTAGGTGAACCTTAGTGACATCTTTGCTTCTTAACACTTTAAAGAGGTCTTTTGCAGCATATTTGCCCAGTGCAATATGTCATCTGATTTCCTGACTGTTGTTTTCATGAATGCTGATTGTGGATCCAAGTGAAATGAAATATTTTACAACTTCAATATTTTCTCCCTTTATTATGATGTTATTAGTCCAGTTGTGAATTTTTTTGTTTTCTTTATGTTGGGGTGTATAATCCATACTGCAGCCTGTAGTCTTTGATCTTCACCAGTAAGTGCTTCAACTTCTCTTCATTTTCAACAAACAACGTTGTATCATCTGCACATTGCAGGCTATTAATGAGTCTTCCTCTAACCCTTATACTGCATTCTTCTTCATATAATCCAGTTTCTCAGATTATTTACTCAGCATACAGATTGAATATGCCTCTGCTCAGTCAATAAAAACACAAGTAAACATCTTTCTGGTATTCTTTGCTTTCAGCTAAGATCCATCTGATATCAGCAATGATAGCACTCATTCTACATCCTCTTTTGAATCTAGCTTGCATTTCTAAAAGCTCCCTGTCAATATTCTAACACAAACATTTTTTAATTATCTTCAGCAAGAATTTACTTGCATGTAATATCAATGTTACTGTTTGATTATTTCCACATTCTATTGAATCACCTTTTTTGGGGATGGAAACAAACACGGATCTCTTCAAGTTAGTTGCCAGGTGCTGTCTTCCAAATTTCCTGGCATAGTCAATAAGCACCTCCAGAGCTACATCTGTTTGCTGACACACCTCATTAAGTATTCTGCCAATTCCTGAAACCTTGTTTTTCACCTGTTCTTTCAATGCAGTTTGGGCTTTTTCTTTCATTGGTGCTTGATAATAAGCTACCCCTAAAGTAACTGAATGTTGACCAATCCTTTTTAGTAATCAGGTTCGTATCATTCATGCATGCTGCTAGACATTCCTCTCTGAGGAAACTGAACTGCTCAATGAAAAGTTATAGTATTTGGCAATTCCAGAAAGAGAAAGCCTGCTCATTGTCTTATAATCCTATAATGAAGCTCACCAACACATAAGCCTCAATCATACACATAGAAATTTCATTAAGCTTTTCAAGTATCTCATTTTTATTATGAATAAAGAGTGAAGGGTTGGAGAGTTCTGGTAAGATAGCAGACTAGGCAGAAAGACTACACAGACCCTCTTCAACAAAGAAAAGGGAAACCAATTAACACAGACACCAGAAGATAATCCTGGACCCCTGAGCCTTGAAGGGAAGGATATAGAAGTGGACTAAACCCCAACTAGCAGAATTTGCATGAAAATACCAAAAAAGGAG
>NW_006921827.1:4618884-4625969 GCF_000298275.1 Orycteropus afer afer | reverse complement strand
TGTAAATCTTCACCCAAATCACAATTTAAAAAAAAAAAAGAATGAAGGGTTACCAGAAATTTGAGGAACCCCTCTGACATGAAAAACTGAGACCAAAACTAACAGAAAGATCAGTCAGAAGAAACAGAACATAGGTAACAAAATCAAACTAAAAGAAAAAAAGACTATACTATATATGTGTTATACATAATGTATTTAGATATAGATATATATATACTCTGAGCTCAATGAGAAGATATTGCATCCATGAAACAAGAATAGTGTGTTATAATCAAAGACTATCCAGAGAAAAAGAATGATCTCTTAGAAATAAAAATATATGGTAGAAGAAAATAATTCAGTGTATGGATTAGAAGTATTATTAGAATGTACACCACCCAACTGACTGGATCGGCCACTCCTCAGAAGGAAGGTTGAGCAATCTACCTCTGTAGTGATACCGCCTTGGAAACCCAAGGAGGGGTTGCCATGAGTCGGGTCTGACTCATCGGCACATAACAACAACAACAACATTAGAATGTATGGTGAACTAAATAACCAGAAAGTAGAACTTATATTTAAAAATATAAACCTGGGAAACAAGAAAGAAATAAGGCAATTTAAATCAATATGTTGTTGTTGGGTGCCACAGAGTTGATTCTGATTCATACAGATCCAAGAGACAGAGTAGAACTGCCCCACAGGGTTGTCTTGGCTGCAATCTTCACAGAAGTAGATCATCAGGTCTTTCTCCCATGGAGAGGCTGGGTGTCCAAATTTTAGGTTAGCAAACAAGTGCTTAACTTCTGCACCACAGGGAGGTCCAGTATCTAATTTATAGTTCTAGAAGGAGAGAAAAGTTCTAGAAAGTGAGGGAACTAAGCCAAAAATAATAAAAGAAAAATGTTTCAAAACTTAAGAAAACAATGTCTGCATTGAAAGGAACCACCAGGTACCTTGCACAATAAATGAATAAGACCTACAATAAAGCATATCACCTTTAAATTTCAGATCACTGGAAGAAAGGGGAGCATTTCTAAAACTTCCAGAGAAAACAGAGGATCAAGAATCAACATGGCCTTTGATTTATTAATAGTAACTCTGGAAATCAGAGTAGATGAGATGATGACTTATGAAGGGGGAAAAAGAAAACCCTTTTCTCCCACATACCTTTTACTGGGAAGCTATTGGAGAATGGGATCCACCAAAATGTGAGAGTGAGTAAAGCAAAAGGAAGACATGAAATCTAGGAAAGTAAGAAACGAACAAAGAAGGGAGATAGAGGGAATTCCAGGAAAGATGTTGAAGAAAAGTCAAAAGGTGATAGCTATGCAGCAGATCTAAAGAGAAGCTAGTCCAAATCACAGTAGGAGAGAAAGAGCCCTGAGAAAGAATATCTCCAACAAAATGGAGCTAGAACTTATATGTTTCACCATGTGAAAGGAGTTTTACAACTCTGGAGGAGAATTTGGGAATGCATCATCAGGTAATAGAAAACTAATTGAGGGAAAACGTGGGGCAATTATTAACTCCAGAAAAATAGTAAGTTGTAAAGAAAAAAAAAATGGAGTATAATCATAGTACACATTGTGAGTCAGTAGTGAAAAATATACTCACTACCATAATACAAAATAAAATTTAAATTTAAATAAAATTTTTACATAACCATACTCAGAGAATGGGAGTAAGGTAAGATCATAAGTAAGAAGAACATAAAACTAAATCCTTATCTTTCATAATAAGAAGTAGCCCTTAATATCTAAAACAGAGAAATGAAGAAATAGTAGTATGGATGAACAAGTTACAAACATATGCATAAATGGCAAAAGAAATTGCCTCAAGAGAAAATAAGTCAGAGTGGAAATGTGTATAGTTGGAGAGTATCATTTTTTCTGCTATAAGCTTTTCTTTTGAAAGCTAAATACATATATTTCATTCACAAGATAAAATAAAAATAAAACTAGAGGAAAATTAATAACTCTATTATTTTCTCAGAAGAAGGAAAGAGCCAACCACTTCTCAAAGAATTGGCCAGTGAAAACTTTTGGAATAGTGAAACACTGTCTGATATATTACTGGAAAACTTTATGAATAGCCCTGAAAGATTGATATAGTGCCAGAAAATGAGCCCTTCAGGTTGGAAGGCACTCAAAATACAACTGGGGAAGAGCTGGCTCCTCAGAGTAGAGCTGACCTTAATGACATGGATGGAGTAAAGCTCCATTTGCTGATGTGGCACGACTCAAAATGAGAAGAAAGAACTGCAAACATCCACTAATTGGAAGAAGGAATGTACGAAGTATGAATCTAGGAAAATTGAAGTTGTCAAAAATGAAATGCAATGCATAAAGATTGATATCCTAGGCAACAGTGAGCTTAAATGGACTGGTTTGGGCCAATTTGAATCAGATAATTATATGATCTATGTCTGTGTCATACTGGCAATGAAAAATTGAAGAGGAATGGTGTGGCATATATTGTCACAAAGGATGCTTCAATATCTATCCTGAGGTACAGTGCTGTCAGTGATAGGATAATATCCATATGCCTAGAAGGAAGTTAAGTTAATACAGCTATTATTCAAATTTACACACCAAACACCAAAGGCAAAGATGAGGAAATTGAAGATTCTTACAAACTTCTGCAGTTTGAAATTGACCAAACATGCAATCAAGATGTGTTGATTATCACTGGTGATTGGAACACAAAAGTTGTAAAGCAAGAATCACCACTAGTTGGAAAATATGGCCTTGGTGATAGAAATGATGCCAGATATTGCATGATAGAATTTAGCAAGACCAACGACTTATTCATTGCAAATACCATTTTCTACAATATAAATGGTGACTATACATGTGGACTTTACCAGATGGAATACACAGGAATCAGGTCGACTACAACTGTGGAAAGAGGCAATGGAAAAACTCAATATCATCAGCCAAAACAAGCCCAGGAATTGACTGTGGAACAGACGATCAAATCCTCCTGAATTTAGAGATGACCTAAAGAACAGATTTGATGCATTGTACAGTAATGACTGAAAACCCAAGGAATTGTGGGATGACATCAAGAACATCATCCATGAAGAAAGCAAAAGGTCATTAAAAAGACAGGAAAGGAAGAAAAGGCCAGAATGGGTGTCAGAAGAGACTCTGAAACTGGCCCTTGAATGGAGGGTAGCTAAAGCCAATGGAAGAATTGACAAGATAAAAGAGCTGAACAGAAAATCTCAAAAAGCAGCTCAAGAAGACAAAGTCAATTATTATAATGAAATGTGCAAAGACCTGGAGTTAAACAACCAAAAGGGAAGAACACGCTCAGCATTTCTCAAGCTGAAAGAACTGAAGAAAAAATTTAATACTCAAATTGCAATATTGAAAGATTCCATGGGGAAAATATTTGCAGGTGAGAAGGGATCACTGAAAGATGTAGGAAACAGAGAGAATGCTCTAGTCTATCTCATATAATCCCTAAATGATATTTCTTGCACAGCCAGGAAGTCTGTCAGATAGACAATCTTCTGTGCACATCCTGGAGACCAGTGTGCTTTCCCTGCAAGAAGCAGAGATTCTCATTCCATGATATTCAGAAAAACCACCAAGAGAGCTAGATAAAAGTGCTGACTGCACAGTCCTAGCTCTGTAGGTTTCTTTTCAGTTGAAAGTACCACCCTAAGACCCAGGAATGTGCATTTTTTACACCTACCACATGTGATGTTGTTGTTGTTGTTATGTGCTGTCGAGTCAGACCCGACTCATAGTGACCCCTCCTTGGGTTTCTGAGGCAGTATCACTACAGAAGTAGATTGCCCAACCTTCCGAGGAGTGGCTGGTGAGTTTGAACCACCAGCCTTCTGGTTATCAGTCAAGTACCTTAGGCACTACACTACCAGAGCTCCCAATTCCACATGTGATATTGCAGTATTAATGTCCAGATCTTGAGATAAAATACCAGAGTGCATTTCATAATTCAATTTTTTGACAGAGGTTGGCAAATTTTTTTCTGTAAAGGGCCAGATAGGAAATATTTTAGGTTTCACCTACTCATCCATGCTGATGTATCATGAAAACAGTCATAGACAAGATATAACCACATGAGTGTGGCCATGTTCTGATAGTCAAAGCATACTAACAGTTATATTGTTTGATACGCTCCACAATCTATGGGATCACCTTTCTTTGGAATAGGTACAAATATGGATTTTTTCCAGTCAATTGGCCAGGTCACTGTCTTCCAAATCACTTGGCATAGAAGAGTGAGTGCCTCTAGTGCAGCATCTGTTTGTTGAAACATCTCAATAGGTATTCCATCAATGCTGGAGCCCTGCTCTTTGCAAATTCCTTTAGTGCAGCTTCAACTTCTTCCTTCAATACCATTTTTTAAGAGCTTTTTTTTACGTTCAATGTAATGCATACATTTAGTTTCATTCCCCATTCACCATGTCCAACCCTAACCCAGTCTCCTCTCCTCCCTACCGTACAACTCTCCCCCTGTGCCCCTCATATTTATGCACTTCTGTTTGTCCTGCATTTCCTCACTCTGAATGTTGGTCCTCTGGTGTCCCATGGTCTATTGCTCTAAGGCATGTATTACCAGAGAGTATGTGGGTGCATCATCCTGGGTTGAGTGGTCTGTGTGAACATCTTGTTAACTATTGGGCTGAGAGACAGCCCCTGGGGGTGAGTTTTATTGCAGGCGCAGAATGTATTACAGGGCCATAGCATTGGGAGTCTCACCAGATTTCATCTGACCAGTAATTCTGGTCATTATTGAGTTTTTGGATTTTGTTCCATGTTTTCCCTCCCACTCTATCCAGGATCTCCAGCTTTGATCCTTTCCCGAGTGGTTGGCATTGGTAGCCGGGCACCATCTAGTTCTTCTGGTCTCGAGGGCCATTGTATCCTAGGCCTGATTGCTTCTAAATGTCCTTGTATTTTTTTTTTTTTTTTTTTAATTTGTGTTCTTCTTCACTTCTGATGCTAGGAGACCATTAGCTGCATCTTAAAGCTTTTAAGACCCCAGTCGCTACTCACCAATGTAGGATGTAAAGCAATGCTTTTAGGTATTTTGTTGTGCCAATTGAGTCTGGTGTCCCCCAGTACTATGAATACCATTGGTTCTTGATTGTATGCCATCTCCTGAAATGGATGAACATCAACCAATTCTTTTTGGTACAGTGACTCTGTGAATTCCTTCCATCTTCTTTTGATGCTTTCTGTATCATTCAATACTTTGCCCACAAAATCTTTCAATATTGCAACTCTCGGCTTAAATTTTTTCTTCAGTTCTTTCAGCTTGAGAAATGTCAAGCATGTTCTTCCCTTCTGGTTGTCTAACTCCAGGCCTTTGCACATTTCATTATAGTAATTGGCTTTGTCTGCTTGAGCTGCTCTTTGAAACCTGTTCAGCTCTTTTATCTTTTCATTTCTTCCATTTGCTTTGACTATTCTCTGTTCAAGGGCAAGTTTGAGAGTCTCTTCTGTGACCCATTTTGGTCTTTTCTTCTTTTCTTGTCTTTTTAATGACCTCTTGCTTTCTTCATGGATGATGTTCTTGATATCATCCCACAATTCTTCTGGTTTTCAGTCATTGGTGTTCAATGCATCAAATCTATTCTTTAGATGGGCTCTAAATTCAGGAGGGATATATTCAAGATCATATTTTGACTCATGGACTTGTTTTAATTGTCTTCAACTTGAATTGAACTTGCATATGAGCAGTAGATGGTCTGTTCCACAATCATCTCCTGGCCTGGTTTTGGCCGAAGATATTGAGCTTTTCCTTCACCTCTTGCCACAGATGTAGTCAATCTGATTCCTGTGTATTCCATCTGGTGAAGTTCACATGTATAGTTGTCATTTATGTTGTGGAAAATGGTATTTGCAATGAATAAGTTGTTGGTTTTGCAAAATTCTATCATGCCATCTCCAGCATTATTTCTGTCACCACGGCCAAATTTTCCAACTACCAGTGATTCTTCCTTGTTTCCAACTTTTGCATTCCAGTCACCAATGATAATTAACACATCTTGATTGCATGTTCAGTCGATTTCAGACTGCAGAAGTTGATAAAAATCTTCAATTTCCTCATGTTTGGCTTTGGTAGTTAGTGCATAAATTTGAATAATAGTAGCATTAACTGCTCTGGTAGCATATTGCCTGAGGCACTTGACTGCTAACCAGAAGCCTGGTGGCTCAACCCCACCTGCCACTCCTCAGAAGGAAGGTTGAGCAATCTATTTCCACAGTGATACTGCCTCGGAAACCCAAGGAGAGGTCGCTATGAGTTGGGTCCAACTCGATGGCACATGACAGCAACAAGAAGTATCAACTGCTCTTCCTTGTATATGTATGGATATTATCCTATCACTGACAGCATTTTACTTCAGAACAGATCTTGAAACAACTGCTTAAGCCACTCAGAATTGTGTTTAAGCCATGTTGACACACAACTCCAACTACTACACTATTCTTTCAGAATTTTCTTTGATGATTATATTAATTTAATTTTACCCAGATAAAAATGCTGGGCAGAAAAGGAAAGGGACAGAGGATAATTTCCTCATAGTATTCCTCTTTCTAGGATTAGGCTTACCTTCAAGAATCAGGATTTCAGTGGGATTTAAAGTTGCTTTCTTAACCTAGCCATGTTAATTTTTAGGCTACCTAAGTAACCCACAGTTTTGGGCATTCAGTAATATATTTAAATTTATCTAAAATGATAGTTATCATCACATTTATCCAGAATATTAGCAACCAAAAAATCATTCATTCTTCTTGTTATTAATTTGGTAATATTTATTGTGCTGCAATATAGTATACAAAGATTAATAAGATCATATTATTACATCCAAAACTGATTCAGAGAATTAGTTTTGTTATTGAATTTGGGCTCCATCAGCACATAGAGCTTCAGAAGCATTCATTTGAATACTGTATTCAAGTATCTCATTAGGATGATCTTTTTCTCAGATTTCAAGTTTCCAGTAAAATAGTCTGGAGCATGATGAGGTTTTACCGTCATACTCTTTTCAACAACCTAAATTGAAGTTCTGGTAGCATAGTGGCTAAGGCACTTGACTGCTAACCAGAAGGCTGGTGGTTCAA
>NW_006921827.1:4605713-4618459 GCF_000298275.1 Orycteropus afer afer | reverse complement strand
GTGTTTAGAAATTTTATAGTAGTTTGTCACTCCCATGACATCCAACCATGTGAAGAATGAATTTTTCTCACTAATCAATGTATGGGAGCTCTGGTAGCATAGTGCACTTGACTGCTAACCAGAAGGCTGGCGGTTCAAACCCACCAGCCACTCCTCGGAAGGAAGGTTGGGCAATCCTACTTCCATAGGGATACTGTCTCGGAAACCCAAGGAGGGGTCTCTATGAGTCGGGACCGACTCGACGGCAAATAACAACAACAATTGTATTAACTGTTTACTTTTAATGTGCTGTCATTATGCTGGATTCTTTTGTGACTAACAAAGTGAGCTAGTGAGTGTATTTTTATACCTTCATGTTATAAATGGTGGTGTTTTGCAAGAATATAATCATTTGTGATGACTTCATAAATGAAATTTGCACATTAAGTGCTCAAATGATTTAACTTTGATTTCATCATGAAAGGTGATTGATTACTCCAAAATGCAGAGCAACTTAAGAGTTTGCTAGAAACTGAAAATAAAAAAAGGAGGTAGTTGAGCATTCCTTGAAGATTTCAGTTGACACTTCAATGATCACCAAGGCCTTGGAAATGAACTGTCTACAGTCTGGGAGCACCTCTGCTCCATTTGCTTCTTAGCTGCCACTTCGCATTCAGATAAATAGTTTTCATAAAGTCAATGAAAGTATAATTTGCCCAATTCTTTGAGTGATACTTTCTGATTTGCTCAATTATCCAACATTGAAATTCCAAAGACTCAAAAAAATGCAAATATCAGTAGCAGCCAGGAGGCCAAATGTTTAGAAATGTAGGCAAGATACATGGCTTGTCATTTAACCCCATACTCACTTTCATCTCAGAGGTAACTGGGTAATTCTCATTCTCTCTCTGTCATCTCTCTCTCTCTCTCTCTCTCTCCCTCCCTCTCTCTCTCTCATTTGTTGCTTCACACCCATCCTACTCTTGGTCTCTAGAAAATTTAGCCACTTCAACAGTTTTAAATTCATCTTGTAAAATCAAAATACTTCCCCAAGTGCTCACTCTGTCACAAATGTTTTTTTACACCTTGTTTCAAGTTAGGAGTAAAAAATAAAATAAAATATGCATCAAGATCTCCTATAAAAATTGTTCAGGTTTCAAGAAAGCAACAGGAACATAACCACTTTTCCTTTAGTCTCTGGCATGGATCTTCAACATCTTTGACTCCCCCAAATATAAACTTATTAGGGAAATGTAAAGAACAATGTAAGGTGAGTAGCCTCTAAATCTTGGATCAGTTAGATGCAGTGCTTTGTACAGTTCCATTAACCTGCTGCTTTTTTCTGTTTTCCTTTATGACACAACTAATGAATTTTTATAGAGTTTCACCATTCTTACATTGTTATTATACAGTCCTTGATGTCTGTTCGAGACAGACACCATTCCTTCAAAGCAGTTTCATTACCATTCCCATACAAGATATTATTCCTTAAGTACTCCAGTTGGAATAAAAAGTATTTAAAAGTTTTATGTATAGACAGAAGCAGCAGGATATATCCTCACTAACTCTGCCTCAGTTACAAGGAATAAAGATTCTGAGTCAAGAGACTCAGTTCATATTGAAATGTGATTGTTTTCCACCAAAGAGATTTGTACAAATATATCTAAAAAGCATGCACAACCCCCCCAAAAAAATACTGAAAAATAGTGTAGACAAAAAAATTCATATTTTTATGACTGTTAATAAGTTCCATTTCTGCACCTTAGATCAGACAGATATGTTGTTATTGTTGTTATGTGCTGTCGAGTCAGACCTGACTCACAGTGACCCTTCCTTGGGTTTCCAAGGCAGTATCACTATGGAAGTAGATCACCCAACCTTCCTTCCAAAGAGTGGCTGGTGGGTTTGAACCACCAGCCTTCTGGTTAGTAGTGAAGTGCCTTAGGCACTTCGCTACCAGAGCTCCTTAGACAGACATGGTGAGGGCAATATATAAGCAGATATACCTATAATAAGGATTTGGTGGCATAGTAGATAAGGCATTTGGCTGCTAACCAGAAGGTAAGTGGTTCAAGCCCCCCAACTGCTTCATGGGAGGAAGATGAGGCAGTCTACTCCCATTAAGGTTTACAGCCTTGAAAACACAATGGGGGTCACCATGAGTTAGAATTGACTCCACAGCAGTGGGTTTGTTTTTTGGATTTGGTGGGAACATGAAAATGCCTTTCTCAGTAACCTCTTTGACTACAACAAGTTATATGTAAGTACTCAATCAGATTCTAAAATAAGAATTGCAGGCTCAAATGACTATAGTTGCAAAACAAGAAATGCAAATGAGTGATAGGCTAGGGAGAAGTGAAAACTGATGAATGCCTGTCTATCAGGAGTGAGAATCACTGCATCCAGCTCATGTTGCCATGAAAATTCCTTCAAGTAAGGCCAAATCTTTTAATTTTTATAGAGAAATTAGGAATCTATATTTTTTATGTGAGATTAGCAATGTGAAATGCTATCAAGTATTTAAAAAATTCAAACGTTTTACAGGTTGTAAAAAACATGCTAGTCTATAGACCACCTGTCTACCATATTTAAAGAAAGTGTTTATCATAACCCTCCAACTATACCATCAATGATCAACTCTCTTGAATAAATCTGTGACAAAAAATGTGGCAAAGAGTACCATAGAATAAATGTCCTACCTATCAACTTTCTTAGGACTGATGACTGGGAAGGAAGTAGGATCATGATTAGAAGTGGACTAAGGCAGTACTCCACCATTCATCTTTCAGCTTGTCATCCTGTAATCACCTGTGTGTTGCTGTGATGCTGGAAGCTTTGCCACTGGTATTTCAAATACCAGCAGGGTCACTCATGGTAGACAGGTTTCAGAGGAGTTTCCAGTCCAGACTAAGACAGATTAGAAAGAAGCATTGGAGAAAGATTAATTAACAACCTTTGATATGCAGATGACACAACCTTGCTTGCTGAAAGAGAAGAAGACATGAAATACTTACTGATGAAGATCAAAGGCTATAGCCTTCAATATGGATTACACCTCAACAAAAAAGAAAACAAAAATCCTACAATTGGACCAATCAGCAACATCATGATAAATGGAGTAAAGATTGAGATTGTCAAGGATTTCTTTTTACTTGGATCCACAGTCAACTCCCATGAAACCAGCTGTCAGGAAATCAAATGACATATCAAAAAAGACCTCTTTAAAGTATTAAAAAACAAAGATGTCACTTTGAAGACTAAGGTGCACCTGACACAAGCCGTATTTTCAATAGCCTCATATGCATGTGAGAACTGGATTATGAATAAGGAAGACTGAAGAAGAATTGATGTAATTTGAGTTGTGCAGTTGGTGAAGAATATTGAGCATACAAATGGACTGCCAGAAGAATAGCCAAATCTGTCTTGGAGGAAGTACAGTTGGAATGCTCCTTAGAAGTGAGGATGGCAAGACTTCACTTCCCATACTTTGGTCATGTTATCAGGAAGGACCATTCCCTGGAGAAGAGCATCATGCTTGGTAAAGCAGAAAACCAAAAACCAAACTCACTGCCACTGAGTCGGCTCCAACTCATAGCGACCTCTCCTTGGGTTTCTGAGGTGGTATCTCTACAGAAGTAGATTGCCAAATCTTCCTTCCTAGGAGTGGCTGGTGGGTTTGAACTGCCAGCCTTCTGGTTAGTAGGTGTGAATCAGGGTTGTATCCTTTCACTATATTTATCCAATCTTTATACTCAGTAAATAATCTGAGAAGTTGGCCTTCAGTATAGATTACACCTCAACATAAAGGAAACAAAATTCCTCACAATTGGACCAATCAGCAACATCATGATAACTGAAGCAAAGATTGAAATTGCAAGGATTTCTTTGTACTTGGATTCACAATCAACTCCCATTGAAGCAGCTGTCAGGAAATCAAATGACATACTGTATTGGGCAAATCTGCTGCAAAAGGCCTCTTTAAAGTGTTAAAGAGCAAAGATGTAACTTTGAGGACTAAGGTGCACCTGACCCAAGCTGTGGTATTTTCATAGCCTCATGTGCATGTGAGAGCTGGACAATGAATAAGGAAGACCAAAGATGAATTGACGCAATTAGAATTGTGGTGTTCATGAAGAATTGTATATATAACGGTCTGCAGAAAAACAAACAAATCTGTCTTGGAGGAAGTATAGCCAGAATGTTCCTTAGAAGACAGAATAGCCAGATTCTGCTTCTTGTACTTTGGTCATGTTATCAGGAAGGATCATTTCTGGAGAAGGACACTGTGCTTGGTAAAGCAGAGGGTCGGGGAAGACTTAGCAATATGGAATGACACCAAAGCTGCAACAATGAGCTCAAGTATGGCAACAATGGTGAGGATGTCACAGGACTGGGTAGTGTTTTGTTCTGTTGTACATATTGGTCACTATGAGTCAGAACACCATCAGTTCATATATAATTGTAGACATCTTTTATTCTTGTTTTAAACTCTCAAAGAGCTTTAACTTGACAATACTTTATCTATTAACAGGATAAAATATTTTTCAAACAATTTATTACTTTTTTGACCAAAATAATAATCAGATATTTCATGCTAACAAATCTTTCCTGGAAGAAGTGCAGCTGGAATGTTCCTTGGAAGTAAGAATGGCCAGGCTTCGTCTCACCTACTCTAGTCATGTTGTAAGAAGGGCTCATTCTCTGGAGAAAGATATCATGCTTGGTAAAGTGGAAGGTCAATGAAAAGAATATGAAATATGATGTGGGTTCTGGATGCAACTCCCAAAAGATCTCTGTGTTAGGCTGGGTTCTCTAGAGAAGCAACACCAGTAAAGCTTATAGAGAAAGAGGGAGAGAAATTTATCTTATGAAAATGGCTCACACACTTATCGAAGTTGGTAAGTCCAAAGTTCCTGGATCAAATGTCAAATTGGAGGCTTTTCCCAACTTACACAGCTGCAGCAACTGATGAACTCAACCTTGGCAGGCAGTATACTGACTGTGGACTCTTGGAGGATGACATATCCAAGATCACCAGGCCAAATGGTGGGCTGTTCACTCACAGACAGTTGTAGGCAGCCCAACAGGATCCAGATCAACAAAAGAGTCTCTCATTTTCCCAGGATGTCCATATATATATATATATCTTTATATATAGGAAGCATGCCACACCCCTAGGGAAACTCTCTTTCATGGATTGGCTGCTCAAAATATATATCCAATCTCATCATGGTAATAACCACATCACAACTGCTTAAACCACACAGAATCATGGTCTAGCCAAATTGACACACAACCCCAACTATCACAATTTCTAAAATGTTGTAGAATATATGTATAATCTTCCTACCTGGTTACAGTGATGGGGATAGAATTCCTTGAGATGTACATGAGCAGGTATGTTTGTTAAGAAATCACTTTAATAAGTATTTCAGGATGGAATCTGTGTAACTCAGAGGAGGGGCTGGCTATTTTCAAGACTGATGGCTATCACCCAAATCACAGTGACAAATATGTTTGTTGGTTATTTTCAAAATAAAAGACTGTTGACTCTAAATGCAGCATTTTAGGTGGCTGAAACTCATCTTCCTCAGTACTATCTTTATGACCGTCTTCTGTCCTGCTGCCTCTTGTATACGAGAGTCTTTGCAGACTAACCTGCTGATGTTGAGTGTACTCTTACTCATGGTGACCTCACGTGTGTCAGGGGAGAACTATGCACCATAGGATTTTCAATGTTGATTTTTCAGAAATCGATTGTCAAGTCTTTCTTTCAAGGTGCCCCATGGTGCACTGTAACTTACAATATTTCAATTAGTGTGTTAACTGTTTGCACTACCAAGCCAATCCCTTTGCAGGCCACTGCAAATTCCTTTTTTTTGTCTTTTTTGATCAAGAAGGAAACTTTGACACATTTGAGAGTACACAGCTGTTTTTCATCAGGAGTTTGTGAGATAAAGTAACGAAAATCCCACATCAAGAGAGGCAGACAGTTCTGCCTGATACAGATCACAAAATATTAGGATTCTGGGTAGCATATCCATGATTTAGAGTACCCTTTCTGCACAGGGGTATCCACATTAGTCTGGTTGCTCAGGGCTCCACTATGTTTCTTCTATGTGGTATAATTGCTAATGTAACTGTCAAGTGCCCTTCAGCACTACTCATTCTGCTAATTTTGAAAATTTCATTCTCTAATAGCTCTCCTTGGGTTGGGTTGATCTCTGTATTCTAATGCAAGGGAACATCATTAGCTGGTTCATCTTTGTCACTTAGCTGGAGATAGACACAATACAAAGCCAAGGGGGAGTAATTGAGGAGTGAACAGTAAGATTGTAAGTGTAAAACCCTTAAGCAACAAATCTGGCTTTTTCTTCAAAGGGTAGCATACACATTTTAAAATTCAGTAGAATGCAGGGACCACTGCTTCAGTTTGCTCTTCCTGACTTTTGAGCAAGGCTTACTGTTTGAGCATACAATCCTTGATATTATGATAAAGATTTTGCCATTCATTTCCTACATAAAAGGAGTGGAAATACACACCACTGACAATAGGTTTGAGGTGCTGCTACAGAATCTGTTGCAGAGTTTCCATCAGAATTTAAAGAGGAACAAATTGATAAAACAACTCTATTTTGTAAAATACTGCAATTTTGCAGGCTTATTAGTGGGATCTTAGCAATGTGTAATGAGAATTTTATATATGAATTTGAAAACTCGAATTTCAGGTATTGATCATTTCACAAAAGCTTTTGCAGATTCACAGCAACCTCGTGTACAACAGAATAAAACACTGCCAAGTCCTGCACCATCTTCACAATCATTGCTATGTTTGAGATCATTGTTGTAGGCACCATGTCAATCCATCTTGTTGAGGATCTTCCCCTCTTTCCCTGAGCATCGACTTTACCAACCATGAATTTCTTCTCCAGGGACTGGTCCCCCCTGATAACATGTCCAAAATGCAAGAGGCAAAGTCTGCCCATCCTTGCTTCTAAGGAGCATTCAATACAGATTTGTTCATTCTTCTAGCAGTCCATGGTACCCTCAACATTCTTTGCCAACACCACAATTCAAATACATTACTTCTTCTTCAGTCTTCTTTATTCATTGTCCAGCTCTCACATGCATATGAGGTTTTTGAAAATACCATGTTGGGTGAGGTGCACCTCAGTCTTTGAACAGACAACTTTGCTCTTTAACACTTTAAAGAGGTCTTTTACAACAGATTTGCCCAACGCAATACGTTGTTTGCTTTCTTAACTGTTGCTTCCATGGGAGTTGATTATGGATCCAAGTAAAATGAAATCCTTAACAACACCAATATTTCCTCCATTTATCATGATGTTGCTTATTGATCCATTTGTAAGGGTTTTTGTTTTCTTGATATTGAGTGTATTCCATACTGAAGATTGTAGTCTTTGATCTTCATCAGTGTTTCATGTCTTCTTCATTTTCAGCAAGCAAGGTTGTCGTCTGCATATTGCACGTTGTTAGTAAATCTTCCTCCAGTCCTGATGCCACATTCTTCTTCATATAGTTCAGCTTCTCACATTATTTGTTAAGCATACAGATTGAACAAGTAGTGTGAAAGGATGTAGCCCTGACACTCACCTTTCCTAATTTTAAACCAGGCAGTATCTAATTGTTCTGTCTGAACAACTGCCTTTTTGTCTATGTACAGGTTCCTCATGAGCACATTTAAGTGTTCCAGAATTCCTATTCTTCACAATATTATCCATAATTTGCTATGATCCACAGAGTTATACATGCCTTTGCATAATCAATAAAACACATATAAACAACTTTCTGGTATTCTTTGCTTTCAGTCATTATCCATCTGACATCAGTAATGATATCCCTTGTTCCACCCCCTCTTCTCAATCCTGCTTGAATTTCTGGCAATTCCCTGTCAATATACTGCTGCAACCATTTTTAACATTATTTTCAGCATAATTTTACTTGCACATGCCATTAATGATACTTTGATAATTTCTACATTCTGTTGGGTCACCTTTCTTTGGAATGGGCAAAAATATGGATCTCTTCCAGTCGTTTGGCCAAGTAGCTGTCTTCCAAATTTCTTGGCATAAACAAGTAAGTGCTCCTAGTGCTATATCTGTTTGTTGAAACATTTCAACAGAAATTCTGTCAATTTCTGGAGCCTTGTTTTTTGCCAACTCTGGAGCCATAGAGATTGGATAAACCCATAAAACTATTGTCCTTAAACAATCTTTAAGCTTTAAACCAAAAATATTTCCTAGATTCTTCTTAAAACCAAACAAGAATTAGCTTAACTAGTAAAGAATCTCTGCTTTGAGCTTTGTGTTGGCTTTGGTCCTTTAGTGAAGCTCTAAGAGAAAAATACCACAAATGGATGGCTTTAAGAAATGGGGATTTATTCTCTCACAGTTTAGGAGGATAGAAGTCCAAGTTAAAAGTGCTAGTTCTAGGGGCTGGGTGAAAGCTCTTTAACCTTGGGCTTCAGCTCTGTCTCTTGCCCCCAGCCCACTGAAGCTGGGAACTTTTCTTAAATCAGGCAGCTGCTGGCAGCTGAAGCTGACAAATCCAAGATTGACAAACAAAATAGCATAGTCTCAAGATTACCAAACAACATGGATGCCACTTGTTCAAGTCCAGAGACAGTCCCAAGATCAGTAGGAAACATGGCAGGCTGCTGAATGAAGACTTGGCTACATGCAGGGTCCAAGCATACCATCCCTAAAGCTTCTTTTTATATACTGGAAGTAGATCACATCCTTAAAAAGCTACTCAGCTGCTCATAGCAGATTCCACCATGGAACTGATTACCAGTTTCATCATGGGGAATAACTACATCCAGCTGCCCAGCCAATCAAAACTAGTCCCAGGCAAGCTGACACATAACTTTTACTACCACAGTGTTCTTTTAAGATCTATTTATATGAGATCAAATTGAGAGCAGCCACTTGAAAAATTAGCCAGGAACCTTAGGGGGCAGTGAGTTCATATTAATGAGAGAGGAGCAGTTCAGAAAAGGAGGGTGATAATTGTTGCACAACTTGAATAATGTAATCAGTGTCACTGAATTATACATGTAGAAATTGTTGAATTGGTGTATGTTATGCTGTTTGTATATTCTGAATAACAACAACAAAAATAAATTATTTGAAAAATTCATTTTAGGATTATTCAGATATCGCATGTCCTTTTCCATATTTTATTTGAGGCTCTTTATTGAATAATTTAATTTCAGAAATGTTTTTCTACATAGATTTTTTTGGCTATGTCTCTTTATTCATAAATGTCTCAATAATTAAAAAATCTGAAAAGATTTTTAAAAATTTGAAAAGATTGTCACTTTCTTTGGTGTGTGTGTGCTCATGCACCTGTATGTGTGTGTGTTATGTATACCCACTGACATAGAGTCAATTCTGACTCATAGCAACGCTATAGGACAGAGTAGACCTGCCCCATGAAATTGTCATTGCTATTAAATCTTTATGGAAGCAGACTGCCTCATCTTTCTCCTGTGGAGCAACTGTGAGTTCAAATTGCTGACCTTTTGGTTAGCAGCCAAATGCGTTAACCACTGTGCCACCAGAGACCCTTGTGTTGTGTATAATGCCATACTTATTACCAGGAAGTGCTTTTTTAGTTTCAGTTTTGGGAGCAACTCTATATTCACATGAAGTAATACTGGTACCACTCCAGACAGGAAGAACTCAAGCTCCCTCCAGTTCTATTTTAAAAGCGATTGTTGTGACAGTTCTAATTATGGCATATAGAAATGCCAGTCAGGTAACTGAATTTGCATTTCAAAGACTACCCTTCAGAACTGGATTTATTAATCATTAAATATGAGCATTAAGAATATCATACATTTTACATAGAATATTTTGGTTCCAGCATGACTTCCTTATTGGTTAGCTCAATCCTTCGCTGCTATCTTACTTGAATTATGCACTAGGCAAGACATTTTCCTGTAGAAATCAGCAAGTTAACTGGAACATCTCTGCAGGAAGACCCCTTCAACATATATCATATTCCCTTTTCTGAGCTATATTCTGATGGCAAAATGAAGCAGATTAAGAAAAGACAATTAATTTTCTTTATAAGAAGTATTTAATGAAGCTTTTATTCCCTTCTGTCCCTTCTGACAGGGATTCACCACATGTTGAGAGCAACATCCTGGGATCAAGGGGAAAAGTCAGATTCCATTCCTCACTCAAAAAAGATGTAGATGTGACATGATTTCTAAAGTGATGAATTAAGGAATTAATGACTATATCACAATGATTGAGAAACATATTTAATCTAACAAGTATATGTTGTTTTATCCTTCTTATAAAGACCCAGACAGGAATAAAGGATTTACTAAAAAATACTGATGTCTACCACTCTGATTAAAAGTAAAAGAAAAATAACAAGATCATTTCCCTGGAATTAACATTCTTTCTTTTTGTAGGAGACATTTAGGACTATAAAAAGAAAATTAACTGTATAGGCAGGTTGTACAAGTTGGCTTTTTTTTCTTTTAAGAGCAAGATTTATTTTAGGAACAAGTATCTATGTGAAAATATCCTACCACTGTCAAATTTTCCTATGTAAAATTGGAAATATTAGAAAATTCAAATATCTAGAATTTTAATAGACACCATTAGAAAAGTAAAAATTTTGATGACCCAGAAGCAGTACTGCTATCTTCTTAAATGTGATCTGATTTAGAAAGATACTGATTATGTTCAATATGGCTTTACTGTTAAATATATTAAAATTATTTGAAAGTTGATGTATTATATGCATCTTAACTCTCAAATAATTATATGCAATTACCAAGAACAGTACATTCCCAACCATTCTAAATAAATGTAAGTTCTACTGTTCTTTTAGAGTTGTTAATAAATCTTCAAGATTGAAAACCCAAGAAATTTTCCTTTTGCAAGATTTGTTTTGATGGCTCTCAGGAGATGGACAAGAGGGGAAAAACTCATCTTATGACATGTAGAAAAAGAGACTATTTGTTATATTATTTAGAATAATCTGTCCTGCATCATTATTTTCAAGTTAAAAAAAAAAAAAAAAAAAGGACAACTATATATTGTAGAAGGGACATTCTCTCCAATAATTATGTCTTTACAATATTAAGCATAGATTTGCTAATAAGCAAATAATAATAGCAATAATTTTCACCTCATTCTAAAACACATATCCCTATCCTATACTAAACAAATATGAAGTCAAGAGATTTTAAACAGCAAAATCTAAAAGGTTGCTAGAAGTCATTCTAGGAGCTCTGGTAGCATAATGCCTCAGGCACTTGACTGCTAACCAGAAGGCTGGTGGTTCAAATCCAGTAGCCGCTCCTCGGAAGAAAGGTTGGGCAATCTACTTCCGTAGTGATACTGCCTCAAAAACGCAGGGAGGGGTTGCTATGAGTAAGGTATGACTTGATGGCAAATAACAACAACAGAAGTCATTCTATCCCTTGTTGTTGTTGTTGTTGTTATGTGCCGTCAAGTCGGACCCAACTCATAGCAACCCCTCCTTGGGTTTCCGAGGCAGTATCACTACGGAAGTAGATTGCCCCCTCTTCCTTCCGAGGAGTGGCTGGTGGGTTTGAACCGCCAGCCTTCTGGTTAGCAGTCAAGTGCCTTAGGCACTATGCTACCAGAGCTCCCATTAGTTATTCATTAATTCGACAACTACATATATTGAGCACTAAGAGTTAAGTGCTATGCTACACTCTTGAAGACACAGAAATGTGGCAGAATTTGCACTTCATTCATTACATTTCTCTTCTGTGGATCGGGATTCTGTTGTGCTGCCCACAACTGTCCATGAGTGAACAATCCACCATTCGACCTGGAGATCTTGGATTTGTCATTCGTTGGAATCAACAGCCAGTATACTCCCTGCCACTCTTGAACTCTTCAGCCCCTATAGCTGCATGAGTCGGGAAAAGCCTCCAGCTTGATGTTTGTTCCAAGAACTTGGAACTTGCCAGCTTCTATAAGTGTGTGAGGACAGACAAAGAGTGAGCCGCAGGAATCCAGGTGAAGAGAGGGAACCCAGGCCACACTCCAAAGCAGTAGGGCGGGAGAACGAGAGAGAAGAGAGGAATAAGCCAGGGACTGGGACAGCGATGAGTCAGACCCAGGGATCCAGGTAAGGGTGGTAGGAGAGGTTTCCAACAGGGAGAAAAACTTGTCAGTCAGTTTGTCCTACCATGGTGATATTTTGATGTGAGTCTTGAGGCTGAGCCACTGGTGTTTCAAACCCAGCAGGGTGCACATGGTGCACAGATGTCAGCCCAGCTTACAGACTGAGACAGACAAGGAAGAAGGAGGATGCCATCCACTTCTCAAACAATTGGCCAGGGAAAACCTTATGAATAGCAAAGAAACACGTGATACATTACCGCACAACTTTATGAATAGTCCAGATCGGTTAGAAGGCTCTCAAAACAGGACTGGGAAAGAGCTGCATCATCAGAGTCAAACCAGCCTTACTCATATGGATAAGGTAAAGCTTCTGAGACCTCCATTTGCTGATGTGGCGCCACTCAAATTGAGAGAAACAGCTGCAGACATCCATTAATCATTGGAACATGGAATGCACGAAGTATGAATCCAGGAAAATTGGAAGTTGTCAAAAATGAAATGGAACACATAAAGATCGATATCCTTGGCATTGTTGTTGTTGTTGTTGTTAAGTGCCGTCGAGTTGTTTCCGACTCATAGCGACCCCATGCACAGCAGAACAAAACACTGCCCGATCCCGCACCA
>NW_006921827.1:4579262-4603143 GCF_000298275.1 Orycteropus afer afer | reverse complement strand
TGATGAATGCCACACCATTCCTTTTCAAACTGTCATTCCCAGCATAGTAGATCATATGGTTGTCTGATTCAAAATGGCCAAAACCAGTGCATTTAAGCTCACTAATGCCAAGGATATCAATCTTTATGCGTTCCATTTCCTTTTTGACAACTTCCAGTTTTCCTAGATTCATACTTCGTACATTCCATGTTCCTCTGACTAGGAAACAAGAGATAAGAAGAGAATACAGACAATATGGAACTTCAATGTCATTAGGAGTTGTTCATATGGAGCATTTTAGCCCATATTATGTTATGATTTTATTCTAAGCGCAATGAGAAACCATTGAAGATATTATTTGGAGACATACCTCCACCTCCACACCCCTACCCTGAATCTCTCATTTATCCTTTTCTCACTGTGCCTCAGGGAAAGTGGAATGTTTTACCTAATAGTATATTTGTGAAGAACATCTAGACATGAGTAGTTCAGTTCAGAATTCCTTCTTCTTAGGTTTGGACTTGCCTACAGAAGAACCTATGATGTATGTCTTACTTTGGCAGGTCTCCCATGTTGGTGTGGTCCAGCACTGCCCATAGCTGGCTGGACAAGTTTGCCGGATTCTGAAATGTATTTGTTGTTGTTGTTACGTGCCGTGCAGTCAGACCTGACTCATAGCAACCCTTCCTTGGGTTTCCGAGGCAGTATCACTACAGAAGGAGATTGCCCAACCTTCCTTCTGAGGAGTGGCTGGTGGGTTTGAACCACCAGCCTTCTGTTTAGCAGTCAAGTGACTTAGGCACTATGCTACCAGAACTCCTGAAATGTAGATAAGGGGTTCATATATTCTTCAATAAAACTATATTCACTAAGCATTCTTATAAATAAGGATAATATATTGGCCTCCATGTCTACTCTTTTTTATCATAGTATTTATAATGTAAGCAAGAAGTGGCAGTCTATTTACTGGGAGACCTCTCAGAAACTAAAAAGAACAGTTTTAATGGGAGATAATGCATGATGAAAGAAGAGAAGGGTGGGAATAATCATTAAGAAAAGCAAAAGAGTTACTTAAGAGAAAGATAGAATAAGTTATTTCTTTTTATTGTGATGGCCCTTTTTGATATTAATCATAAATTCATAATATTATCAATCTGCCCTCTTTTATAACTTTTCTCAGCATACTTGGCATGAAGAAAGTGAATAGGTGGGCTCACACAGAGTTACTATGTTGCCAAATGGTGTGCTTCAAAGATAGAGGCCCAGAATTTCAAGATATTGGCAAGACAAGTTGTATTTACTGCTCTATCTCCAGTGCCTACAACAGTTCCTGACAACTAATAGGTACTAAATATATATTTGTGTATGAATGATAAATAAGACAGAAGAGAAATTAAGAAAATCAAGCTCTGATGGAGTGAGGAAAAGTACAGGATCCATGAACTCAAAGTTCTTATAAAGTCAAAGAATGATTACAGTGAAATTACTTGAACAAGATGAAAGAAGAGAGGTTGTGAGATATTAGAAAATGACTTTCAAGTTAGAGCAGTTACAAGTGATAATTTGGAATATGAGACCATGCATTGGGAAGTTAAATAGAAGTAGATGAGGTCATTGACTACGTGGAAGCAAGGAACTTGGGGTCCACAATGCTAAAATAGCAGACAAGATGATGACAAAGCCTATAATAGGCAGAGGTCATTTCTTCATTCACTGAGGAATAAAGCAGTGGGATATTTAATTAATATTTGATACCAAGAGAAAAAAAAGATAACCTCATCTAGTTTACAGCAGTGTTTATGGTAAATCTTCAAAAATTATATACATTGCTTGACTCAGCTGCTTCCTATTCTTAGATTTATGTCCTGGTTATAACTTTTAGCTGGAATCCATTTTCTTGTACTCAAGTAAATATTTGGGTATACAAAAGATGAGTCTGACAGAGTCCTAATACAGTTATATTTACAGGCTTAACACTGTGATACTTAAGGCTGTGTGTCAACTTGGCTGCGCTGAGTCTCTGTTTGGGCAGTTATGATGTAGTCATTCCCCTTGATGACATCTGATACAATGGTGAGACCTGCTGTGACAAGCCAGTCAGTTGAAAGGGAGTTACCTCAAGGATGGGGTCTACATGGAATATATATGGACATTCTGGCAAACCTTTCTAGCTTTTTGCTTGCTCTAGATCCTCAGTAAATTCCAAGACTTGGGCCAGTTACAGACCCACAACTCCTTGAATGAAGGGAGGCTGGGTCCACTTGAGGAAGGATCCCACTACACTACCAAAAATGTATAATCTTTCTCCCAGCCTTCCTCAAAGGGATTAATGGCCTTTCACAAGAGTAGTTGTTGATTGGATAAAATGAAATAATCAGAATTTTCAGGGATAACTGGACATTGACTCTGAATTGACACCAATTCCAGAAGACCCAATATGTCCCTGTAGCCATCAGTCAAAGTAGGAGTGTATGGAAGTCAGGTTATCAAGTGTCTTAGCTCAGATCTATTTCATAATAGTTAGTCCTCAAACCCATCCTACAGTGATTTCCCTAGTTCCAGAATACATAATTGGAATAGACATACTGAGCAACTGGCAGAATCCTCACATTGGGTCCTTGACATGTGGAGTAAGGGTAGTGGTAGGAAAAGACAAGTGGAAACCATTAGAACTGCAGCTACCTAGGTAAACCAAAAGCAATACTGCATTCTTGGAAGAATTGCAGAGATTAGTGCCACATCAAGGACTGGAAGAATGCAGGAACGGTGAGTTCCACCACATCCCTATTTAACTCGCTTACTTAGCCTCTGGGGAAAAAAAAAAAAAAAAAAGGATGGATCTTGGATAATGACAGTGGGTTATCTTAAAGTTAACCAGTGCTAACTCCAATTGCAACTGTGCCAGATAGAGTTTAATTGCTTAAGCAAATTAATACATCTCCTGGTACGTGATAAGCAGTTATTGATCTGGCCAATGCCTTTTTGTCAATTGCACTTTCTAAGGATCACCCAGGAACAGTTTGTCTTCAGCTGGCAAGGCCAGCAATATACCTTCATAGTCCACTTCAGGGAGTTCATCAATTCTCCAGCACTATGTCATAATTTACTCCCTAGCTACCTTGATTGCCTTTCCCTTCTAAAATACATCACACTGGTTCATTATATTGATGACATTATGTTGACTGGATATAGTAAGGAAGAAGTATCAATGACTCTAGACTTATTGGTTACACATTTGTATGCAACTGGATGGGAAGTTAACCCGACAAAAAATTCAATCTCAGTGAAATTTCTAGAGGGTCAGTGCTGTGGGGCATGTTGAGATGTTTCTTCTAAAGTAAAGGAGTAGTTATTTCATCTGGCTTATCTCACAGCTAAAAGAGGCACAATGCCTGGTGAGTTTGTGTTTTGGAGGCAACACATCCCTTATTTGGGTGTGCTACTCCTACCTATAGCTGGACAATTAACAAGGAAGTCCAAAGAAGAGTTGATGCTTTTGAGTTGTGATGTTGGCAAAGAATACTGAAAGTACCACAGACTGCCAGAAGAATGAACAAATCTGCCATGGAACAAGTGCAGCTGGAATGGTCCTTGGAAGCAATAATGGCCAGACTTCATCTTACTTACTTTGGTCATGTTGTCAGAAGGAACCATTCCCTGGAGAAGGATATCATGCTTGGTAAAGTGGAGGGTCAGCGAAAGAGGGGAAGACCCTCGATGAGATGGCTACAGTGGCTGAAACGATGGGTTCAGGTATATAAAGGATTGGTGGGCTGGCACAGGACCAGGCAGTGTTTCATTCTGTTGTACATAGGATTGTATGAGTTGGAGCTGACTCAATGGCACCTAACAACAACAACTCCAACCTATTTGTCAAGTGACTCAAAATCCTGCTAGTTTTGAGTGAGGCCAAGAACAAGAGAAGGCTTTGGAACAGCTTCAGGGTGCCATGCAAGCTGCTCTCCACTTAGGCCATATCATCTGGCTGATCCAATTGGGCTTGAAGTGTCAGTGGCAGATTGGGATGCTGTTTGGAGTCTTTGGGAGGCCCCTATTAGTGAATCACAGTACAGACCCTTAGAATTTTGGAGCTAAAACCTGCCATCCTCTGTAGATAAATACTCTCCTTTTGAGAAACAGTTTTTGGACTGTTACTGGGCCTTAGTAGAGACTGAATGTCTAAACACAGACAAAAGTGCAACTGACAAAAAGCTTGAGCTACCCATCATGAATTGGGTGTTGCTTGACCCAGAGTCTTAAAGTTAAATGTGCACAGCAGTACTCTATCATTAAATGTAAGTGGTATATAAGAGATTGGGGTCAAGCAGGACCTAAAGGCACAAGAAAGTTACATGAGGAATTGGCCCAAATGCCCACAGTTTCTACTTGTGTCACATTACAGTCTTCACCTATAGCCTATGGCCTCATAGGGAGTTACTTATGATCAGTTGACTGAGGAAAAGAAAACTCATACCTGCTTTGCATATTTTGCTCAATATGCAGGCACCACTCAAAAGCAGACAACAGCAGCACTGAAGCCTCTGACCTATCTGAAGGACAGTGGTAAGGGAAATCTTCCTAAGGGAAGAACATCAAGTAATGGATGGTCAGGGACTTGAAAGGAAAATTATTGGAAAATTTGTGGCAGAGTTATGGAGAAAAGGTATGTGGATAGACCTCTCTTAATGGCCAAAGGAGTGAAGATATTTGTCTTGTGACTGCTGACCAAAGGATGACTTCATCAGAGGAGGATTTTAACAGTCAGATGACACCTTCTATGTAAACTAGTCAGCCTCTTTCCCCAGACACTCCTGTCATTCCAATGGGCTCATGAAAAAAGTGGCCATGGTAGCAGGGATGGAGGTTATGCATGGGCTCAGAAATATGGACTTCCACTCACCAAGGCTGACTTGGCTACAGTCACTGCTGAGTGCCCAATTTGGAAGCAGCAGAGACTAACCCTGAGTTCCCAACATGGAACTATTCCTCAGGGTGATCAGCCAGCAACCTTGTGGCATGTTGATTACATTGGACCATTTCCATAATGGAAAGGGGAGCATTTTTTTCTTACTGGAATAACACTTATTTTTTATATGGATTTGTCTTTCCTGCATGCAATGTTTCTGTAAAACTAACATTCATGGACTAGATGAATACTTATCAATCATCATGGTATCCCATACAGCATTGCCTCAGATCAAGGGACTAACTTCATAGCAAATGAAGTGTGACAATGGGCCCATGCTCATGGAATTCACTCGTCTTACCATCTTCCTGAACATCCTGAAGCAGCTGGCTTGATAAAATGGTGGATTGGCCTTCTAAAAACACATTTATGGTGACAGCTAGGTGATAATACTTTGCATGGTTGGTGGTGTTTTTCCAATAACCAGGATTCACAGGTCCAGGAACCAAGAGCTGGAAATGGGAGTGGCAGCACTCACTATTAGCCCCAATGACCCAATCACAAATTTTTGCTTCCTGTTTCTGGAACCCTACATTCTACAGGTCTGGAGAGCTTAGTCCCCCGGGAAAGAATACTCCTACCTGGAGACACAATACTGATTCCACTGAATTGGAAGTTAAGAATGCCTCCTGGTCATTCTGTTGGCAAAGAAGGGAGTTGTATTGGTTAGTGTGATCGATCCTGATTACCAAGGAGAAATCAGATTGATATTACGTAGTGGAGGTAAAGAAGAGTATGTCTGGAATACAGAGATTCCTTAGGACATCTCTTAGTACTGTCATATCCTTTTATTAAAGTCAATGGAAAACTACCACAACCCAATACTGACATTACTACTAATGACCTAGACCCTTTAGGAAAGAATGTTGGAGTCACCCCACTAGCCAAAGAACCATGACCAGTTGAGGTGCTTGCTGAGGGCAAAAGGAATATAGAATGGGAGGTGAAAGAAGGTAGTTCTGAATATCCACTGTGACCACACCAGTTGCAGAAACAAAGATTGCAATTGTTATGAGTATTATTTCCTTGTATGTGTGCATCAGATGTTTTTGTTTTCTTCACTTATAAAATATAAAATGTAAAAGGGGATAGTGCATTTTCAGTTGTACACATGTTAGGTGTATCATGTTAGGTGCAAGTATGATCTTATAATCTATACTTGGGTTTCTGAGGCAGTATCATACAGAAGTAGATTGCTCAGTCTTCCTTCTGAGGAGTGGTTGATGGGTTTGAACCTCTAGCCTTCTGGCTAGCAACCAAATGCCTTAGGTGCTACACAACCAGAGCTCTCTTCCTTTATTTAGAGATTATGTATGGTTTAAGGAGATGTGTACAGGTGCAAATTTGACTTGGGTAGACTGTGATGATTAAGGTCGTGTCAACTTGGTTGGGTCATGATTCTCTGGTTTTGCAGTTATGATGTAGTCATCCTCTTTGATGAGATTTCATATTATGTAATCACTTCCATGATGAGAGCTGCTATCATGAACAGCCAATCAGTTGAAAAGGAGTTTCTCTGGGGGTGTGGCTTGCATCAAATATATATAGATATTCTGGAAAACCTCACTAGCTTCTTGTTTGCTCTGGAGCCTGCATCTAGCTCTCATCATCTGACCTCTGTTTCTTAGGACTTAAGCCAGTAGCGAGGGTCTTTCCTGTCAATCTTGAACTCTTCAGCTTCTGCAGCCCATGAGCCAGCAGTGTGATGTCTGATCTGCCAATCTTGGGATACATTCACCTATGCAGCCTGTGAGGCAGCCATCTGTTGCACACCCAGCAGATCTTGGGTTTCTCATCTGCTGTAGCTACATAAGTCAGAAGAAGGCCCCAGCCTGACTTCTGATCTATGGACTTGGGCTTGCCACTGTCTATGACTATGTGAGCCATTTCCTTGAGATAATTTTTTTTTTTTCTCTTTCTCTCTTTATATAAGCTTCACTGGTTTTGCCTCTCTTGAAAACCCAGTCTAAGACACTGTTGTTGTTGTTGTTATGTGCCATTAAGCCACACCTGACTATAGTGACCCCTCCTTGGGTCTCCAAAGTGGTATCACTATGGAAGTAGGTTGCCCAAACTTCCTTCCAGAGTGGCTGGTGGGTTTGAATCGCCAACCTTCTGGTTAGCAGTCAAGTACCTTAGGTACTATGCTCTAAGACACTAGGATACAATAAATTCTGATAATCTAAGGCAATTTACCATATAGCATAGGAAGTAGTGTTACAGTTAACTGAAAGGGCTCAAGAATGATGTTTAAAAAAAATCTAAATGCTATTTACAGTACCAATAAGCTGTGACTTGGCAATTTCCTTAAAATTAAAATTTTTAAAACTTAAATAAAAAAAGCTTCACCTCCCTCGTTTGTAAAATTGTATAAGACAATATTATAATATACATAACTTCATAGAATTTATGAATATTAAAGGAAATATGCACTTAAAGCCCTGTGGAAACCAAGTATAAAATACTTAAGTTTTATTTAAAATTTTAGAAGTATCTTTAACAGAAAGTAATATAATACAAAAGTTCTATCTTACTACATATATCTAATATATATGTGCATATATTATATATATATGTATATGTGTTTATGTGTGTCTTAGGCTGGGTTCTCTAGAGAAGCAAAATACAAACCAGTGAAGCTTGTATGTATATAAATATATATATATATATACATATATATATATAGAGAGAGAGAGAGAGAAAGAGAGAAATTTATCTCAAGGAAATTGTTCCTGCAGTTGCAGAAGCTGGCACATCCCAAGTCCATGGATCAGATGTCAGGCTTAAGGCTTCCCCTGACTCACATAGCTACAGGGGCTGATGAACCCAAAATCATCAGGCAAAACAGCAGTCTTCTGGCTTTGAAGGCTGACAAATGGAAATCGGCAGGTAAGATGGCTGACTGATGACTCACAAGCTATGAAGGCAACAATCCCATGATTGGTAGGCAATACAGCAGTCCACTGGTTCAAGTTCAAGAACCAGAGATGATGACAAGCCAGATGTAAGATCCCAATTTAGTGAAAAAACAGAGAACTTTGCCAGAACTTTTCCAAATATATTGGAAACACGTCATATCCTGCAGAAAACTCCCTATCATAGCAGATCTCATATGGGGGAAAGACTACATTATAACTACTAAACCATTTAGAATCATGGCCTAGCCAAGTTAACACACAATCTTAATTATCACAATGTGTGTGTGTGTGTGTGTGTATACACATTATACATATAAACCAAACTCAATGCCATCAAATTTGGATCCGATTCACAGTGACCCCTCCTTAGGTTTCTGAGGCAGTATCACTAGGGAAGTAGATTGCCCAATTTTCCTTCCAAGGAGTGGCTGGCAGGTTTGAACTGCCAGCCTTCTGGTTAGCAGTCAAATGCCTTAGGCATATATGCACACACAGTCCCTGCATGGTGCAAATGGTTAAGCACTCAGCTACTAATCAGTAGGTTGGCAGTTTGAACACACACAGAAGAAAAGTATGGTGGTCTGCTTCTGAAAGATGACAGTCATTGAAAACCCTATGGAGCACAGTTCTACTCTAAAACACTTGGAGTCCCCATGAATCAGAATAGATTCCATAGAAACTGGTTGATACTGTAGTTATTCTAGCTCATCCTTTTAAGTGAGTGTGTGGAGGCCAGATAACTTGTCTTTACAGTTCTTCAGTGTTCAGATCATGAGGAACTACACTTGAGGAGCCTCGGCCACAACCAGATCTGGTGTAGATCCAGAGATACTGAACTTTGAGACTGATGTCACCATTAAATGTTTGTTTGCTTGTTTTGCAGGGGGATGGTCAAAGGAAAGGATGAGTATATATTGTATGTGGGAAAAATATGAATTTTTGAACTCAGGACCAATTAAGCTGGATTGTCTGAAAAATGGCTGTCAAAATTGTGCTAGTCTTGTAAGTGTATACCATTCTTTTCATCAAGAGATGGAATTTATTTCCTTCTCCTTGATTTTTGGCTGACCTCATAACTTTCTTTGATCATAAGAATGTCATGGAAATTATTTTGTATGAATTCCAGGACTTAGGCTGCAAGAATCTTAGAAGCTTCTACTTTCACTCTCTTGGAACCCTGAGGTATCATGTAAATAGTTTGGCCACACCGCTAGAAAGACTCCTTGGATAGAGTCCCAGACAGCTTGCATCTGCTTCAGCCATTCGAACTGAAGCAAGAGACATGCAAATGAAGCCATCTTGGGCTATCCATCCCTAGTCAAATATCCAGATAAGTAAAGCTCCATGAATAACCTAGTGATACTAGCAAGAAACCACCCACTTGAGGTCAGTCAAACTGAGCCCAATACCATTTGCAAAAATGTAATAAGCAAGTAAATGGCGTTTGTTTTAAAGCACTAAGTTTGGGATCATATGTTATGAAGCACAGATACGTGTTAAGTATGAGGATATTTGTACCCCATATGAATGATCACCAAAGAGCAACTTCAATAGAAGAGGATCTTAATAATCAAGTGGACAAGATGACCCATTCTGAAGCTGTTACTTTCTTGAACCACCCTCACCTTTTCACAACTGGCTCATGAACAAAGTGAACTGAAGGCAGGAGTGGAAACTGGGCTCAGCAACAGATTTCCATGTGCCAAGGAAATCTGGCTACAGTTACTATCAGATTGCAGAGACCAAAACTAAGTTCACAGTATAACATCATTCCACAGCTATATCACCCAGCCACTTGGTGGCAGGTTGATACATTGGACTATTTCCATCATAGAAGGAACATTGCTTTGTTCTCACTGGAACAGACATTTACCTTGCACATGAATTGTCTGCTCTTCCCACAATACTTCTGCCAAAACCACCATCTGTGGACTTATAGGAAGTCTTATTCACCACCATAATATCCATCAGCATTGTTTTTGGCCAGGAAACTCGTTTTATAGCAAATAAAACCTGGCAACAGGTCATGCTCATGGAACTCACTAGTATTACTATGTTCCTCATTACCCTAAAGCAGATGGTCTAATAAAATGATAGAATGGCCATTTGAAGACACAATTATTGTAGCAGGTGGGATAAATGTAGGACTGAGATAATGTCCTCCAGAATGCACAGAATGCAGAATATGTTCTGAATCAGCAACCAATACATGGTTCTGTATCTCCCACAGCTAGAATTCATGACTCCAGGAATCAGGGGGTGGAAAATGGGAATGACTCCTCTAACTTTTAACCCTATTGATTCACTAGCAAAATTTTTACTGCTTGTCCCTGCAATTTTAGATGTCCTTCTTTCCAAGAGAACAATGGTTCCATCAGGAGACACAACAGTGGCTCCCTTAAACTGGAAGCTGTGACTTCCACCTAGCCATTTTGAATTCCTTATGAAACAGAGCAAATGCAATGTCTTTTGATGTCTTGACTGCTGGTTCCTTTCACATTCATCAAGTAATATGAAGTGCCTGGCAGCTTCAATCTTTTCTCCATCTATCGTGATGTTGCTTATTGGTCCAGTTGTGAGGATATTTGTTTTCTTTATGTTGAGATGTAATTCATACTGCAGACTGAACTCTTCAGTCTTCATTAGTAAGTGTCTCAAGTCATCCTCACTTTCAGCAAGCAAAGTTGTGTCATCTGCATATCGCAGATTGTGAACAAGTCTTCTTCCAATTGTGATGCCACATTCTTCTTTATATAATCAAGCTTTTGGGATTATTTGCTCAGCATTCAGATTGAATAATTATGGTGAAAGGATACAACCCTGACACATTCCTTTCCTGATTTTAAGCCATGCAGTATCTCCTTGTTCTATTTCAATGACAGCCTCCTGAGTACAGTTAAGTGTTCTGGAATTCCCATTCTTCTCAATGTCATCCAAAATTTGTTATGATCCACACAATCAAATGCCTTTGCATACTCAATAAAACACAAGCAAACATCTTTCTGGTATTCTTTGCTTTGACCCAAGATCTGTTGCAAAAGACCTATTTCAAGTGCTGAAGAACAAAGATATCTCCATGAAGACTAAGACGTGCCTAACCCAAGCCACAGCATTTCTAATCGCTTCATATGCATGTGAGAGCTGCACAACGAATAAGGAAGACAGAAGAAGAAGAGTTGATGCTTTTGAGTTGTGGTATTGGTGAAGAATACTGAAAGTAACTTGGACTGCTAAAAGAACTAACAAATATGTCCTGGAAGTAGTGCAGCCGGAATGCTCATTGGAAGCAAGAATGGTGACACTTTGTTTCACCTACTTTGGTCATGTAGGTGAAACTCTCTGGAGAAGGATGTCATGCTTGGTAAAGTGGAGGGTCAACGAAAGAGGGGATCAAACTCAACAAGATGGATTGCAACTTGCAATGGTGGCTGCAGTGATGGGCTCAGGTATAGTAGGGATCATGAGGCTGGCACAGGGCTGGGAAGTGTTTTGTTCTGTTGTACATAATGTCTCTATGAGTTGGAGACAACTCAACAGCACATAACAACAACAACATGAAAGAGAACCATCAGGCAAAGAAGAGGGTTACAAACAGACTAAGGTGACTGTACCTATCAAGGGGAAACTGGGTTGGGTACAGAGACTAGGTTAAAGAACAGTATGTCTCCAATCCAAGAGATCCTCTGGGGCATGAACTTCTATCACATGACTTGTGATAAAAGTTAATGGAACATTACAAGAACCCAGTAGAAGCAGTCTGTTAATGGTACAGACACTTTGGGAATGAAGGTCAGGGTCACCCAACTAGGCAAGGAACAACAACTACCTAAGATGCTTACTGAGGGTAAAGAAAATATAAAACGTGTAAAAGAAGAGAATTAAAAATAAAGTTGCATGACCATTTACAGAAATAAGAACTGTAATAGTTATCAGTATTTCTCTTACATTGATATGAGTGTTATATAGGTGTAAATTATTTTCTTTTTCTCTCATCCTCCTTCTATTCAACATACTTTAATAGTGATTAGTATTGTTGTTGTTAGGTGCTGTAGAGTAGGCTCTGACAAATAGCGACCTTATGTACAAAAGAATGAAACATTGCCTGGTCCTGAGGCAGCCTCACAATCCTTGTTATATCTGAGCCCACTGTAGCAGCCACTGTGTTAATCCATCTAATACAGGGCCTTCCCTTTTTCGTTGACTGTCCACTTTACCAGGCATGATATCCTTCTCTAGGGTATGGTCCCTTCTGACAACATGACCAAAGTAGGTCAGATGAATTCTGGCCATTCTCAATTCCAAGGATATTCTGGCTGCACTTCTTCCAGGACAGATTTGTTAGTTCTTTTGTCAGTCCATGGTATTTTCAGTATTCTTCGCCAACATTAGCACTCAAAAGCATCAACTTTTCTTCAGTCTTCCTTACTCATTCCTTGTCTACCTTTCACAGGCATATGAGTTGATTGAACAGTTTTGATTGGGAGAACCTTAGTCTTAGTCTTCAAAGAGACATCTTTGCTCTTCAGGACTTTAAAGAGATCTTTTGCAGCAGATTTGCCCAGTACAATACGTTGTCTGATTTCTTGACAGCTGGTGGCGTAGTGCCTAAGGCATTTGACTGCTAACAAAAAGGCTGGTGGTTCAAACCCACCAGCCAGTACTCGAAAGGAAGATTGGGTAATCTACTTCTATAGAGATACTGCCTTGAAAACTCAAGGAGTGGTTGCTATGAGTTGGGATTGACTTGATGGCAGTGAGTGTGGTTTTTTTTTTTTTTTTTGGTTTAGCTTTCATTGGTGGTTGAACCAAGTAATATGAAATCTTGACAACTTGAATCTTTTCTCCACTTATTGTGATGTTTCTTATTGGTCCAGTTGTGAGGATTTTCATTTTTTTATGTTGAGATGTAATCCATACTGCAGACTGAACTCTTCAATCTTCATCAATAAGTGCTTCAAATCATTCTCACTTTCAGCAAGCAAAGTTGTGTCATCTGAAGATCACAGGTTGTTAATGAATCTTCCTCCAATGCTGATGTCACATTCTTCTTCATATGGTGCAGCTTCTCGGATTATTTGCTCAGGATACAGATTGAATAAGTATGGTAAAGGGATATAACCCTGACACACTTACTTCTTGATTTTAAACATGCAGTATCTCCTTGTTCTATTTGAACAGCAGCCTCCTGGACTATGGAGAGGTTCTTCATGAGTACAATTAAGTGTTCTGGAATTCCCACTCTTCTCAATGTCATCCAAAATTTTTTATGATCCACACAATCAAATGCTTGTGCATAGTCAATAAAACACAAGTAAACATTTCTCTGGTATTCTTTGCTTTCAGCTAAGATCCATATGACATCAGCAATGATATCCCTCATTCCACATCCTCTTCTGAATCCAGCTTGCATTTCTGGAAGTTCTGTCAATATACTGCTGCAACAGTTTTTGAATTATCTTCAGTAAGATTTTACTAACATGTGATAAAAATGATATTGTTCAATAATTTCCACCTTTTGTGGGATCACCTTTCCTTGGAATGGGTGCAAATATGGATCTCTTCCAGTCAGTTAGCCACGTAGCTATCTTCTAAATTTCTTGGCATAGATGAATGAGTGCCACCAGTGCAGCATTGATTGAAACATCTCAATGGGTATTCCATCAATTCCTGGACCTTGTCCTTCACCAATTCCTTCAATGCAGCTTTGACTTCTTCCTTCAGTACCATTGGTTCTTGAGCATATGCCACCTCCTGAAATGGATGAACATCAACCAGTTCTTCTTGGTACAGTGACTCTGTGTATTCCATCTTCTTTTGATGCTTCCCGCATCGTTCAATATTTTGCCCATAGAATCTTTCAATACTGCAACTCTAGGCTTAATTTTTTTCTTCAGTTCTTTCAGCTTGAGAAATTCTGAGCATATTCTTCCCTTTTGGTTTTCTAACTCCAGGTCTTTGAACATTTCATTATAATTATTGACTTTGTCTTCTTGAGCTGCTCTTTGAAATCTTCTGTTCAGGTTTTTTTACCTTGTCATTTCTTCCATTTGCTGTAGCTATTTTCCATTCAAAGGCAAGTTTCAGAGTCTCTTCTGACATCCATTCTGGCCTTTTCTTCTTTTGTTGTCTTTTTAATGACCTCTTGCTTTCTTCATGGATGATGTTCTTGATGTCATCCCACAATTCCTCTGGTTTCTGGTCATTGATGTTCAATGCATCAAATATATTCTTTAGATGGTCTCCAAATTCAAGAGGGATATAATCAAGGTCCTATTTTGGCTCTTGTGTATTTGTTTTAAGTCTTCAACTTCAATGTGAACTTGCATATAAGCAATTGAAGATCTGTTTCACAGTCAGCTCCTGGCTTTGTTTTGGCTAAAGATATTGAGCTTCTCCATCACCTCTTGCCATCGTTGTAGTTGATCTGATTCCTGTGTACCCCATCTGGCAAAGTGCACGTGTATGGCCACCAATTATGTTGTGCAAAAAAGGTATTTCCAGTGAATAAGTTGTTAGTCTTGCAAAATTCTATCATGCAATCTCCAGCATTATTTGCATCACCAAGGTCATATTTCCCAACTACCTCAGTATTTAATTTACAAAATATTAAAATCGGAGTGAGACTTAGCTAGAAGAGAAATGAACATGACCCAAAGAAAGACAAAATGGCATGGAACTTTGTTATGTTCGTTTCCAGGAAGAAGGTTGGCATGTTTTCACCTGTATCATGAATGGGTGTAACACGGTAGATGGAGCAAGATTTTGCTCTTGCCTTTACTTGTTGTTGTTGTTATGTGCCATTAAGTCGGACCTGACTCACAGCGACCCCTCCTTGGGTTTCTGAGGCAGTATCACTATGGAAGTAGATTGCCCCATCTTCCGTCCGAGGAGTGGCTGGTGGGTTTGAACCACCAGTCTTCTGGTTAGCAGTCAAGTGCCTTAGGCACTACGCTACCAGAGCTCCCAGCATAACTATAGACATTATAATATACTTCCTTACATAGTCAACCATCAATATTATACCATGTTAACAGCTTAATTCAATTTATACTCACTGGAATCTTTTGTACTATTGTCATCATATGTTTTACTTCTTTATAAATTATAAATACATTTTTCTATTTTTACTTTAAACAATTTATTTTAAAGAATTCAAGAAAAGAAAAATGATCTTTTATATCTATTTACATATCTACAATTTCCAGTGCTTTTCTATAGTTTTAAAAAAAAACCAAAAAACTCACTGCTATTGAGTTGGATCTGACTCATAGTGACCCCTCCTTGGGTTTCTGAAGTGGTATCACTATGGAATTAGATTGCTCAACCTTCCTCCCGAGGAGTGTCTGGTGGGTTTGAACTGCCAGCCTTCTGATTAACAGTCAAATGTCTTAGGCACTATGCCACCAGAGCTCCTTTCTATAGTAATTTGTTGTTGTTGTTAAGTGCCGTCCAGTCATTTCCAACTCACAGTGACCCCATGCACAGCAGAATGAAACACCACCCAATCCTGCGTCAGTTCCATGATCTTTGCTATACTTGAGCCCATTGTTGCAGCTACCGTGTCAATCCATCTTATTGAAGGCCTCCCCCTCTTTCATAGACCCTCCACCTTACCAAGCATGACATCCTTCTCCAGAGAATGGTCCCCTCTGACAATATGACCCAAAGTAGGTGAGACGAAGTCTGGCCATCCTCGCTTCCAAGTAGCATCTCAGCTGCACTTCCTCCAGGAGAGATCTGTCGATCTATAGTAAAGTATAGTGTTATTTTCTTCTGTCATAGATCCAGATTTCCAGCTGGTATAATTACCCATCATGTTTAAAATCCTTTAGAACATATTGTTATGCAAGTTTGCTGGACATGAATTCTCTTAGCTTTAACTTACTGAAAATGTCTATTTTGATTATTTTTGAAAGAAATTCTTCTTGGGTATAGAATTTTTTTCTTTAAGCACATTAAAAATGCCTTCTGCTGTCTTCTGGCCTCCATTGTTTCACATGAGGGTACATATCATTCTTATGATTATTCTTTATGCAATGTATCATTTCTATGTGTTTATAAGTCCCCTCCCCCCATTCATCATCAAATTTGATGCATAAGTATGGTTTTCTTTATATTTATCCTGCTTGCTGAGCTTTCTGGAATTACAGGTTGCTCTTTTTTTTTTTTTTAATCACCACCACTCATCTGTTAGTTTGTCATACTGTGATGGCTTGCATATTGCTGTGAGGCTGGAGGCAATGCTACCGGTATTTCAAACACCAGCAGTGTCACCCATGGTGGACAGGTTTCAGCAGAGCTTCCAGACTAAGACACACTCAGAAGAAGGAAGGGGCCATTAATTCTCAAAGAATTGGCCAGTGAAAACTTTATGAATAACAGCAAAACACTGTCTGTTACCAGAAAATTTTATGAATAGCCCTGAAATGTTGTGTGATATTGTACTTCAAGATGAGCCCCTCAGGTCAAAAGGCACTCAAAATACAACTGAGGAAGAGCGGCTCACTCCCCACCCCCACCCCGAAAGTAGAGTTGACCTTAATGACATGGATGGAGTGAAGGTTTCAGGACCTCCATTTATTGATGGTGCACAATTCAATATGGGAAGAAATAGCTGCAAACATCCATTAATAATTGGTGCCTGGAATGCAAGAAGTAAGACCCCAGAAAAAGTAGAAGTCAAAAATGAAATGGAATGCACAAAAATAGATATCCTGGGATTAGTGAGCTCAAATGGACTGGTCTTAGCCATTTTGAATCAGATAACTATATGATCTAACATGGCAGGAATGACAAATTGAAGAGGATGATCCCACACCAATGTCGAAGTCAAGAAATCAGATGCTGTATTGCACTGGGCAAATCTGCTGCAAAAGACTTCTTTAAAGTGCTGAAGAGCAAAGATGTCTCTTTGAAGACTAAGGTGCTCCTAACTTAAGCCATTTTATTTTCAATTGCCTCATATGCATGTGAAAGCTGGACAATGAATAAGGAAGACGGAAGAAGACTTGATGCTGTTGAGTTGTGGTGTTGGCAAAGAATACTGAAAGTACCATGGACTGCCAGAAGAATGAACAAATCTGTCCTGAAAGAATTACACCTAGAATGTTCCTTGGAAGTGAGAATGGCCAGACTTTGTCTCTTCTACTTTGGTCATGTTTTCATAATGGGCCATTCCTTGAAGAAGGATATCATGCTTGATAAACTGAAAGATCAATGAAAATAGGGGAAGTCCCTCAATGAGATGGACTGATACAGTGGCTGCAACAAGGGGCTCAGGTATAGCAGGGATTGTGAGGCTGGCACAGGACCAGGCAGTGTTTCATTCTGTTGTACATAGGGTCACTGTGAGTCAGAGACAACTCTACAGCACCTTTTTTTAAAAAAATAATAAAATTAAAATTAGGATAATTGTTGGTAATGACATTTCTTCAAATATTTGATGTATTCCCTCCTGTCCCATCAAACATGTTAGCTCCTTAATACTGTTTCACAGATCACTGGGGCACTATTCTTTTTTTTTTTTTCTTGTCAATTTTATTCTCTCTGTGCTAAAGTCTGTATGATTTCTATAGACATGTCTTCAAATTCACTGTTTATTTTCTCTGTTATGTCCAATCTACTGTTAATCTCATGTAATAAAAATTCATTTCCTATTTCAGATATTTTACTTTTCAGTTCTAAGCTTCCTATATGATGTTCATGAATGTGTATGTGTGTGTATGTACTAAATCTCTTTTGAAATTCCTCATCTTTACCCATTATATTAATCTTTTTCTATAAATTCTTTAACATATTTATTATTATTAATTTAAAGTCCTTGTGTACTAATTCCAAAATGTGAGCAATTTGAAGATGTGTCTTTATTGACTGGTTTTTCTTTTGGCTAGGTTTAATTTTCCTGTTCCTTCACATGTCTAATATTTTTTATTGTATACTGGACACTGAGTAATACATTGTAGAGACTCTGGATCTATTATCTTCCCTTGAAAAGTGTTAAATTTTGTTCTGGCAGTCAGATCGCCTTGAATTTGTGAAGGCTTGATTTTACATTTTGGTAGATGGATCTACTTCAGCTTTTTCTTTAATCCTAAAGCTAACTGCTTAGTTCTGGAATTTAGTATTTTCTCCAAAAATATAATCCTACAATGGGTTTGAATGGACAGCTTTAAGTGTATACCAAATCCCACTAACTTGGCAGGACTCAGAGCTACAAATTCTGTCTCTCCTCTATCTGACAACAGCTGAAATCTGTGCACAGCTCTTTCAGCTTTCCAGCTATTGTTCTTCTTTTGGGTTTCTTGGAATCTCATCCATACAAGCAGAGTTCAATAGTCAACCAAACTTTGAGGGCAGATTATATGCCAAAAATTTTAGGGCTGTCTCTATTCCAAGATTTTCCCTCCACTTCAATTTCCCTCCACTTCAAATTCCCTCCACTTCAAATTCACTATAGCAATCCCAAACTTTGCTATCAGTTGTTGTTGTTGTTGTTGTTATTTGCCATCAAGTCCCCCCCCCCGACTCATAGCGACCCCTCCTTGGGTTTCTGAGGCAGTATCACTACAGAAGTAGGGCTATCAGTTCTACTCACCCCATATTATATGGACTGGGAAGTGCCCTCAGGGGAAAATCCATATAAAAGCACGTCTCAGCCAGTGTGAGGTCACTTATTCAAAGGGTAAAATCCCCTCAATTTTCTGATTTCGATCATTCTCTAGTATGCACAGTTGTGCTGTTAAAAAAATATTGTACTTAATTTATATTTGTTACTTGGGTGAGGTTGCTTATAATTTAAATTACTCTAGCATTACCTTAAAGTTTTGTTTTTTATAGTTAGATTCACCTTTAGCCTTTCACTTCTTAACTTCAATGCTACCACTTATCCCCATTATCACTGCTCCACCTTATTCCAGGCTGTCTCCAAAACAGTCTACAACAGAATCTAACATCACTTCCTATTTGCACATTAACCTCCCCTAACATATTTTGGGAGCTCTGGTGGCACAGTGCCTAAGGCATTTGATTGCTAACCAGAAGGCAACTCACCAGCCACTCCTCAGGAGGAAGGTTGGGCAATCTACTTCCATAGTGAAACCATGACCCAGAAACCCAAGGAGGGGGTCACTGTGAGTTGGATCCGACTTGATGGCAATGAGTAACACACATTTGAAGGAGCTCTGGTGGTGCAGTACCTAAGGCATTTGACTGCTAACCAGAAGGTCGGTGGTTCAACCCATTAGCCACTCCACAGAAGGAAGAACAGGCAATCTACTTCGGTAAAGATTTTACTGCCTCAGAAACCCAATGGGGGTCATTATGAGTCTGAATTGACTTGACAGCAGTGGGTTACATATATTTTCCATGAGCATAATGATCATTTTTAAAAACAAGTCATGTTGCTCTGTAGCTTCCGTACTCAGGGTTCACCAGATAAGTTCTTTTATACAATATAAACCACATCATATACAAGTTTGCCATGCGTATTTGAACATCCTAATTTGGACTATTTACCTGTCAAATTAGCTTTCTTACCTTAAGCTCACATGATTTGGTCTAATTCCTCTCTCTTTAGAACTCTACAGAATTCCTAGCATGTCTTCTGTTTGAGCCATTAGCAGGTCATATAGCTGAAGATAACTGGCCATCCACGTGCTAAGAGCATTCTAAAACTGTAAGTGGCAAAGAAGTATAATTGATTGAGATAAGTATATAAAAACACTTTGAAAATTTTAACCACATAAAACATTAGTATTAGTATTGAAACTGCCTAAGTATCTAAAAAATTATTTAAAATAAAATATATATATATATTAGAGCACACAGGGGACAAAGTTATGAAAACTTTTTAGCAATAACCAAAATGCTTGGGGAAATGAGTTCCTGGGCCTGGAGGCTCAGAACCAGTCTCAGGGGACATCAAGGTCAATGGACATAACACAGTCCACAAAGAGTATGTTGTACATCCCACATTGGTGACTAGTAACTGGGGTTTGTTAAGGTTCAGAACAGCCATCTAAAGTGCAACTACTGGTCTCTCCACATCTGGAGCAAAGGACAGTGAAGAAAATCAAAGACACATGGATACAAGTAATCCAAAGGACTAATGGACCACATGAACCTCAGCCTCCTCAACCCTGAGAGCAGAAGAAATTGATGGTCCCCAGCTACCATTACTGACCACTCTGAAAGAGATCACATTAGAAGGTACTGGATAGAGTGGGAGAAAATTGTGGACAAACTTCATAAAGCAGGAAGCATTAGAAAAGAAGGGATGGAAATGAGAAACACAGGGAGGAAGTGGGATAAGTATGTTACATTGCAGAGATTAAAATCAATGACATGTAACAAAATGTGTATGAATTGTTGGATGGAAAACTGATTTGCTCTGTAAACTTTTACTCAAATCACAATAAAAAGTTAAAACAAAAAAAGCCCAGAAGCCATGATACAGTATAAATAAAAATTTTAACAATTCTGAAAAAGTAGCTAAGTAATTGAATTTGAAAACAAAAGACATTTAAATGATCAAACTTTATAATCCAAAAAATGCCAAATAATTGAACTTTCTTCTCTAGTAAATCCATTCTCTTCATGTCCTCTTTCTCACCATACATATATCTCAGTAGCCTCCCCATCACTAAGCTGATTTTTCCACGTTCTTGATAGAAAAAAATAAAAGTGAAGGTGGTTGTTGTTGTTGTTATGTGCCATCGAGTCGGCCCCGACACATAGCAACCCCTTCTTGGGTTTCTGAGGCAGTATCACTATGGAAGTAGATTCACTCATCTTCCTTCTGAGGAGTGGGCTGGTGGGTTTGAACCACCAGCCTCCTGATTAGCAGTCAAGTGCCTTAGGCACTGCACTATCAGAGCTCCCAAAAGTGAAGGTAATCAGTAGAAAATTACTTCATCTTTTCAGTTCAAGTAATTCCACCAATCTACCCATATCTCTATCCTTAATAGCACCCATCTTTAAAAAAACATTATTACCCAATAAACTGTTCTTTGCTGCTTAATACTAGGCATAATTTGTATATTTATAATTAAGCATTTATGATATTTTCTACCACTCATTTAACCGTTTTATGTACTGTGCTGGCTTGCATGTTGCTGTGGGGCTGGAGGCTATGCCACCAATATTCCAAATGCCAGTGGAGTCACCAATGGTGGACAGGTTTCATCAGAGATTTCAGACTAAGACAGACTAGAAAGAAGAAAAGGGCCATCCACTTCTTAAAGAAATGCCCAGTGAAAGTCTTAAGAGTAGCAGTGAAACACTGTCTGGTATATTCTGGGAAACTTTATGAATAGCCCTGAAACACTGCTTGATACACTGCTAGAAGATGAGTCCCTCAGGTCAGAAGGCACTCCAAATACCATCGGGGAAGAGCTGCCTTTTCAAAGTAGGGTCAAACTTAATGGCATGCGTGGAGTAAAACTTTCAGGACCTCCATTTGCAGATGCGGTATGACTCAACATGGGAAGAAAGAGCTATGAAGTATGAATCTAATAAAACTGAAAGTTGGCAAAAATGAAAGGGAATGCATAAAGATCGATATGCTAGGCATCAGTGAACTGAAATAGACCAGTATTAGTCATTTTTAATCAGACAACCATATGATCTAGTATACCAGGAATGATAAATTAAAGAGGAATGACATGGCACTATGACAAAAAAAATGTTTCAATATCTGTCCTGAAGTACAATGCTGTCACCAATAGTATACTATCCATACACCTACAAGGAAGACCAGTTAATACTACTATTACTCAAATTTATGCACCAACCACCAAAGCCAAAGATGAGGAAATTGAATATTTTTACCAAGTTCTGCAGCCTGAAATTGACCAAACATGCAATCAAGATGTGTTGGTTATCACTGGTGATAGGAATGCAAAAGTTGCAAACAAACAAACAAACAAACAAAAAAATCACTGGTAGTTGGAAAATATGGCCTGGGTGTTAGAAATAATGCTTGAGATTGCATGATAGAATTTTGCAAGACCAACAACTTATTCATTGTAAGTATCTTTTTTCAACAACACAAATGGTGGCTATACACATGGACTTCGCCACATGGAGTACAAAGGAATCAGACTGACTACATCTGTGGCAAGAGGCAACAGAGAAGCTCAGTATCTTCAGCCAAAACAAGGACAGGAGCTGACTGTGGAACATACCAACTGATCATATGTAAGTTCAAGTCAAAGTCAAAGACAGTTAAAACAAGTCCACAAGAGCCAAAATATAACCTTGATTATATCCCTCCTGAATTTAGAGGTCATCTAAAGAACAGATTTCATGCACTGAACACCAATGACCGAAAACCAGAATTGTTGGATGACATTAAGAACATCATCCATGAAGAAAGCAAAAGGTCACTAAAAAAGACAGAAAAAGAAAAAAAGACCAAAATGGACATCAGAAAAGCCTCAACTTGCCCTTGAATGCAGAGTAGCTAAAGCCAATGGAAGACATGACAAGATAAAAGAGCTGAACAGAAGATTTCAAAGAGCAGCTTGAGAACACAGTCAATTATTATAATGAAATGTGCAAAGACCTGTAGTTAGAAAACCAAAAGGGGAAAACATGGTTGGCATTTCTCAAGCTGAAAGAACTGAAGAAAAAATTTAAGCTTTGAGTTGCAATATTGAAAGATTCTATGGGCAATATATTAAAAGAAGTAGGAAACATCAGAAGAAGATGGAAGGAATACACAGAGTCACTGTACCAAAAAGAACTGGTCGATGTTCATCCATTTCAGAAGGTGGCATATGATCAAGAACCAATGATATCGAAGGAAGAATTCAAAGCTGCACTGAAGGAACTGGCGAAGGACAAGCCTACAGGAATTAACAGAATACTCACTGAGATGTTTCAACAAACAGATGCCTTGCTGGAGGCACTCACTCGGATATACCAAGGGATTTGGAACACAGCTACCTGGCCAGCTGCCTGAAAGGGATACATATCTGCACCCACTCCAAAGAAAAGTAATGTTACAGAATGTGGAAATTATTGAACAATATCACTAAAGTAAGTAAAAGGGGATAAAAAGCCAGGAACCCGGACAAAGGAGCAGTCAGCTGCAGGGATCCAGGTGGGGAAAGGGAACTCAGGCATGCCCAAAGCAGCAGGGTGTGAGAGCAGGAAAAAGATTAAAAGCTAGGAACCCACACAGAGGAGCAATCAGCCGCAGAGATCCAGGTGAGGAGAGGAAACTCAGGCACGCCCAAAGCAGCACAGTGGGAGAGCGGGAAAAGGGGAATTAAAACACCCAGGAATCCAGATAGAGGAGGAGTCAGCCACAGAGACCCAGGAAAGGGTGTACAAGAGGTTTCCAACAGGGAGACAAACTTGTCTGTCGGTTTGTCCTACCGTGGTGACATGTTGATGTGAGTCTTGAGGCTGAGCCACTGGTGTTTCAAAGCCAGCAGGGTGCACACAGTGTACAGATGTCAGCCCAGCTCACAGACTGAGACAGACTGGGAAGAAGGAAGAGGCCACCCACTTCTCAAAGAATTGGCCAGGGAAAACCTTATGAATAGCAAAGAAACACTGTTTGATACATTATCGTGCAACTTTATGAATAGTCCCATTAGGTTAGAAGGCTCTCAAAATAGGATTGGAAAAGGGCTGCATTATCTGAGTAAACCCAGCCTTAATCCTATGGATAAGGTAAAGCTTTCAAGACCTCCATTGCTGATGAGGCACCACTCAAAATGAACAGAAATAGCTGCAGACATCCATTAATCATTGGAAATGGAATGTACAAAGTATGAATCTAGGAAAATTGGAAGTTGTCAAAAATGAAATGGAATGCATAAAGATCGATATCCTCAGCATCAGTGAGCTGAAATGGACTGGTTTTGGCCATTTTGAATCAGACAACCATGTGATCTACTATGCTGGGAATGACAGTTTGAAAAGGAATGGCGTGTCATTCATCATCACAAAGGATGTTTCAAGATCTGTCCTGAAGTACAATGCTGTCAGTGATAGGATAATATCCATA
>NW_006921827.1:4552437-4562487 GCF_000298275.1 Orycteropus afer afer | reverse complement strand
AAGTGCACCCAAAATGCTCCTTGGAAGCGAGAATGGCCAGACTTCATCTCACCTATTTTGGTCATGTTGTCAGAAGGGACCATTACTTGGAGAAGGATGTCATGCTTGGTAAGGTGGAGGGTCGATGAAAGAGGGGGAGACCTTCAATGAGATGGATTGACACGGTGGCTGCGATGATGGGCTCAAGTATAGCAGGGATCGTGGAGCTGGCGTGGGATTGGGAGGTGTATTGTTCTGATGTTTATGGGGTCGCTATGAGTCATAGACGACTTGACGGCACTTAACAACAACAAAAAGTAAAATCTTAGTGAAGATAATGCAGAAACAGTTGTAGCAGTATGTTGACACAGAACTTCCAGAAATGCAAGCTCAATTCAGAAGAGGACATGGAGCGAGGGATATCATTGCTGATGTCAGATGGATCTTGGCTCAAAGCAAAGAATGCCAGAAACATATTTTATTGTTTTATTGATTATGCAGAAGCATTCGATTGTGTGGATCATAACAGATTATGGATAACACTGAGAAGAATGGGAGTTCCAGAAAACTTATTTGTACTTATGAAGAACCTGTACATAGACCAGGAGGGTATTGTTTGAACAGAACAAGGGATACTGCATGGTTTAAAATCAGGAAAGGAGTGTATCAGGGTTGTATACTTTCACCATACTTATTCAATCTGTATGCTGAGCAAATAATCTGAGATGCTTGACTTTATGAAGAACGGGCATCAGGATTGGAGAAGACTCATTAACAACCTGCAATACACAGACGACACAACCATTCTTGCTGAAAGTGAGGATGACTTGAAGCACTTAGTGATGAAGATTAAAGAGTTCAGTCTGCAATATGAATTACATCTCAATATAAAGAAAACTAAAATCTACACAACTGAACCAATAAGTATCATCATCATAAATATAGAAAAGATTGAAGTTGTCAAAGATTTCATATTACTTGGTTCCACAATTAACAGCAACAGAAGCAGCAGTCAAGACAACTGATGACATATGATACTGGGCAAATCTGCTACAAAAGACCTCTTTACAGTACTAAAGAGCAAAAATGCCTCCTTGAAGACTAAAGTGCACCTAAACCAAGTCATGGTATTTTTAATTGTCTCATATGCATGTGAGAGCTAGACAATGAATAAGGGAGACTGAAGAAAAGTTGATGCTTTTGAGTTGTGGTGCTGGCGAAAAATACTGAAAGCACAGTGGACTGCCAGAAGAACTAACAGATCTGTCCTGGACAAAGGGCTGCTGGAATGCTCCTTGGAAGTGAGAATGGCTAGACTTCGTCTCAGCTACTTTGGTCATGTTGTTAGACGGGACCATTCCCTGGAGAAGGACATTATGATTGGTAAAGTGGAAAGTCAACAAAAAAGGGAAAGGCTCTCAACAAGATGTATTGACACAGTGGCTGCAACGACAGGCTCAGGTATATCAAGGATTGTGGGGCTGACGCAGGACCGGGCAGTGTTTTGTTCTGTTGTACACAGAGTCACTATGAGTCAGAGATGACTCAATGGCACCTAACAACAACATACATGAAATTTTAGTAATCACTCCATAATAAAACATAGCACTTATATAAAAAAAATAATTCAAATTTTTTTATCAACAAAAGAGAAAAAGATTATCCAAAATAACTATTAAGTCACTGATATTTAACTATTTCTTTTAAAATGGAAATGAAGTTAAGAACTACATTAGTAATGTATGGAATTATTTAATATTATAAATCATAAATGTTTACTTAATTCTAAGTAAATGTTATTAGCATATTTCATCAGCAAGAACATCTATATACTCTGGGCTACAATGATGACCAATATTCTCAAAAGTAATGAAATCAATTAGCAAAATAAAAGAAAAATGACATAATAATTCATCTTTTCTACTTTAACTTACTGAATAAACAGTTCCCGGATAGAGCAAACAGTTAAGTGCTAGGCTGCAACTGAAAGATTAAAGTGGCTCAGAAGAAAAGCCTGATGATCTACTTATGAAAAATCAGCCGTTGAGAGCTCTGTGGCACACAGTTCAACTCTGGGACACGTGCGGGATTTGAAGGCAGGTAATAACAACAGAGTAAACAACAAATTAAAGGATAAGTCACATTGTTAATGTATTATACATTAAAGATATTATTTCTATTAATCTTTATTTTTACCTTATTCACTAAACAGTTTTTTTTTCCCTTTTACAGAAGACCATATATATAATGGGTGAAAATATCTGACAATATTTGCTACATAGAATTTGAATCTGTATGAATTCAGACAATTACTAAAAAAAGTATTAAAATTCAATGTCAGAACAATGGTTCATTTCTATAATTTTAAGTAACAATTCTTTGTTGTTGTTAGATGCTGTCAAGTCATCTCCGACTCATAGTGACCCTAGGCACAGCAGAACAAAACACTGTCTGGTCTTGTGCCAGCCTCATAATCCTTGCTATACCTAAGGTCATTGTTGCAGCCACTGTGTCCATCCATCTCCATGAGGGCCTTCCCCTTCTTCATTGACACTCTACTTTACCAAGCATGATACCCTTCTCCAGGGAATGGTGGCTTCTGACAACATGACCAAGGTAGGTGAGATGAAGTCTGGCCATTCTTACTTCCCAGGAACATTCTGGCTGCACTTCTTCTAGGATAGATTTGTTAGTCTTTTTAGCAGACCATGGTACTCTGAGTATACTTCTCCAACACCACAACTCAAAAGCATCAACTCTTCTTCAGTCTTCCTTGTTTATTGTTCAGCTCTCACATGCATAAGAGGCAATTAAAAATACCATGGCTTTGGTTAGGCACACCTTAGTGTTCAAGGAGGTTATCTTTACTCTTCAACACTTGAAAGAGGTCTTTTGCAGCAGATCTGCCCAATGCAATACATCGTCTGATGTCTTGACTCCTGCTTCCATTGGTGTTGATTGTAGAGCTAAGTAATATGAAATCATTGACAACTTCAATCTTTTCTCTATCCACTGTGAAGCTGTTTATTGGACCAGTTGTAAGGATTTTTGTTTTCTTTATATTGAGGTGTAATCCATACTGCAGACTGTAGTCTTTAATCTTCATTAGTAAGTGCTTCAAGTCATCTTCACTTCCAGGAAGCAAGGTTGTGTGTCTGCGTATTGCAGATTGCTAATGAATCTTCCTTCAATCCTCATGCCACATTCTTCTTCATATAATACACCTTCTCCCACTATTTGCTCTGCATACAAGTTGAGTGTTGTTGTTGTTATGTGCCATCAAGTCGGACCTGACTCATACCGACCCCTCCTTGGGTTTTCGAGGCAGTCTCACTATGGAAGTAAATTGCCCAACCTTCCTTCCGAGGAGTGCCTGGTGTGTATGGTAAAAGGATACAATCTTGACACACTCCTTTCTTGATTTTAAACCAGGCAGTATCCCCTTGTTCTGTCTGAATGACAGCTTCCTGATCTGTGTACTGTTCCTCGTGAGTATAATCAAGTGTTCTGGAATTCCCATTCTTCTCAATGCTATCCATATTGTGTTATCATTCACACAAGTGAATGCTTTTGCATGTCAATAAAACATAAGTAAACATCTTTCTGGAATTCTTTGCTTTCAGCTAAGATCCATTTGACATCAGCAATGATATTCCTTTTTCCATGTGCTCTTCTGAATCCGGGAACTCTGGTAGCATAGTGGCTACGGCACTTGACTGCTAACCAGAAGGCTGGCAGTTCAAATCCACCAGCCACTCCTCGGAAGGAAGATGGGGCAAATCTACTTCCGTAGTGATACTGCCTTGGAAACCCAAGGAGGGGTCGCTATGAGTCAGGTCCAACTCGACGGCAAACAACAACAACAACTTCTGAAACCAGCTTGCATTTTTGGAAGTTCTCTGTCAATATACTGCTGCAACCATTTTTGAAATATCTTCAGTAAGACTTTACTTGCACGTAATATTAATGATATTGTTTGATAATTTCCACATTCTGTGGGATCACCTTTCTTTGGAGTGGGTACAAATATGGATTTCTTCCAGTCAATTGACCAGGTAACTATCTTCTAAATCACTTGGCATAACCAAGTGAGTGCCTCCAGCGGGGCATCCGTTTGTTGAAACATCTCAATGCATATTCTGTCAATTCTTGGAGCTTTGTTCTTCACCAATTCCTTCAGTGCAGCTTTGACTTCTTCCTTCAATACCATCAGTTTTTGGTCATATGCTATCTCCTGATATGTTTGAACCAATTCTTTTTGGTACAGTGATTCTGTGTATTCCTGCCATCTTCTTTTGATTCTTCCTGCATCATTCAGTATTTTTCCCATAGAATCTTTCAATATTGCAACTCGAGGCTTAAATTTTTCCTTAGTTCTTTCAGCTAGAGAAATGCTGGACATGTTCTTCCCTTTTGGCTTTCTAACTCCAGGTCTTTGCACATTTTGTTATAGTAATTGGTTTTGTCTACTTGAGCTGCTCTTTGAAAACTTCTGTTCAGCTCTTTTTTCTTGTCATTTCTTCCATTTGCTTTAGCTACTCTCCACTCAAGGGCAAGTTTCAGAGTCTCTTCTTGTCTTTTGGTCTTTTCTTCCCTTCTCGTCTTTTTAATGAGCTCTTATTTTAGAAAATTTCCAATATTCCTAGATTCCTGATTGTGAAACAGACCATCAACTGCTCATATGCACATTCAAGTTGAAGTTTAAGACAATTAAAATAAGTTCACGAGAGCCAAAATATGACCTTGATATTATCCCTCCTTAATTTAGAGACCATTTAAAGAACACATTTGATACACTGAACACCAATGACTGACAACCAGAGGAATCATGGGATGACATCAAGAATATCATCCATGAAGAAAGCAAGAGGTCATTAAAAAGACAAGATAACAATTCTAGAAATGGAAAATATGGATTTTTAGATAACAATCAAGGACTTATATATGCATGTAAAAATGTATCTCCATTGATTTTTACTAAGAACAAAGAAACTAAAGAAATAATTCAATAAATCTAAAATGGTATACAATTGTTTTTATAAAATCTGATAGTCATATTGTAAAGTACTACTGTTTTTCATATTAACTCATACTTCCCCATAAAACTACATTTTGACAAAAATGCAAGGGATATTGTATCTGGTAAATAATGTATTTTGAGGGAAAAACTGGTAAATGCTATTTGAATGCAAAATAAAGGAGTACATCTATGATGTCAATAAACCCAAAGCAGATATAGTTATAAATGTTTTAACTCCTTAATAAACTTCTAAATTTTAAAAAAGTAAATCATGTAGTATAATTTCTTATTCAAAAAGTTTCTAGATCCTTTCACCTAAACAATCCCTTAATTTTGAAAGGGATTTTTCAAAAAAATAATTCTTATGTTGTCAATTCAGGAGAACATTATTAAAACACAAATATTACTTCTCTAATATGCTTTACTTAATTTTAATAGAAAAAGGGAGCCAATTAATCAGTAAGGTCTAAAAAGTCAAAGAGCACTACTTAATTTCCTGTACAAATTTTCATATAAAACTGTAATGTCAAAACCACCACAGAATCTTTTACAAAGAAAATTGTCTATGGAAGGACATGTGAATAATTTTTTAAAATAAAAGATCAAAAACAAAAAGGACCATAACAGGAGGTCCTTGGTAAGAGTGAGAGAAAAATGTAGAACAAAACTCAAAATCATAAAAAAAGACCATGCTTATGGGTCTGAAAGAGACTAGTGGAACCCTTGAGACTAAGGACCTTAGTTGTTGTTGTTGTTGTTGTTATTTGCCATCGAGTCAGCCCCGACTCATAGCGACCCCTCCTTGAGTTTCCGAGGCAGTATCACTACGGAAGTAGGAATGCCCAACCTTCCTTCCAAGGACCTTAGCATCCTTCAAATGTGGAACTGAATTTACCCTGATGGCTCAACTTTCAGCCACACAACAGACAAGCCAATAAAGTGAACAAAACCACCAGAGAGGTAGCCTCCTTAAAACAATCAACAACAGGAGATCAAAAGGGAACCATTTGTCCAGGGATAAAGCTCAGAAGGCTGGAAGGTTAAGAAAGAAGATCAAGTGGAAACGGTGAACAGGGAGGAAGTGGGAAGCATGCTGTTACACTGTGGGAACTGCAATTAATGTCATGAATCAAAATGTGTATGAATTGTTGAATGGAAAACCAATTTTTTCTTTCACTCAAGTCAGAATAAGTCACAATAAAAAGTAAAAAAAAAAAAAAGATACTGATAGTAAAATAAATACACTAATAATAATAATAATGTTTTTAAAGAAGAGCTAGTACACAGGGTAAGGGCTGTAGGAAAGGAAAGAGGATGGTGAGGTAATAAAAGAGAGAGAGAGGAGCCTGGGAAGGAAGAAGAAAAAGTGAAAGAGAGAAATAAATCCAGTAAATGAAAATTTAGAGTGGACAAATTAAGAAGTAGTGATTCATTCTATAAGATCTGTTGACAGGATGTAATTAAATGCAAAGTCTCATTACTTCTAATACACGTTATTATTTATTTATAAAAATATACTTTATTATCTATTTTTAAGGTATACATCTACATGGTAAAGTACAGTTATATAAAATTTTTGAGTTCACTAAATTAGACCTATGTTTTTACTTACAATATTAATAAAATTTATTTGTATACCACTGGCATTTACATCCAAGGATCAACAATTTACCTCCCTGAAATTCAACATCAGGATTCTCCATAAACACCACCACATTTTAAAAAGCATTTGACTGCTAACCAGCAAGCTGGCGGTTCAAACCCACCAACCACTCCTTGGAAGGAAGGTTGGGCAATCTACTTCAGTAATGATACCACCTTGGAAACCCAAGGAGGGGTTGCTGTGAGTCAGATCTGACTCAATGGCATGAGCTTGTTTTGGTTATTTAGGGCAATAACTGAAAATGTGTGAAAGAACTGCAGCAGTTATGCAGAAGTGCTCTTCTATTAATCCACTAGCACTGGTGGTAGTGAGAAGCTTGCTTCTCTGCAAAGTTTTATTAAAAATGCCCTAACATTGTATTGGTCATCACTAAGGACAAAGTTGGGTTTGAAGTCTTAAAGACAGAGACGATAGCTTTTCCTAATATAACTCTCATGCTCCACATAAGAGAACTTATAATAAAGCTATAAAAAGCAAGCATATTGACTTATTTCATACACTATATTTCTCAATCCTTTGTACTCCCTCTCCACCAGTCACATTTAAGAAATACTCCCAAAATAATACCACTCATTACATACAGTGTCTCTCAAACCCACCATGAATGAACTGACTATAAGCACTATAAGCATACACTTTGAGTATGAAAGAATACTATCATCTGAGTCATGTAAAATAAATAAAAACTCAGAAAACAATCTATAAATGCACAAAATCTGGAACTATTCCAAGAAAATCAGGCACATATATAGCATTCCAATTTAAAAGCCAAGTAACATAATTAAAAAGTAATAAACTTTAAAAGTTAGATTAAATTTGCAGTTCAAGTACTTACACAATGCTACATACTTGGAAAGCTTTTAAAAACTAATAATAGTTTTAAAAATTTACTTAAAACCACTACATGACAGCAAGTCATAGATGACATGTAGTGTATACTAAAGAAGATTAAACAAATGTTAAGAGGTCAGTGAAAAATAAGTAGATTAATTTAAAAATTACATGTACTTTCTGAAGAAAATTGTGTACATTTCCCATAAAACAAAATTTTATTCTTAAAGTTTAAAAATACTCTAAAATGCATTTGTAAGATAAAAGTAGCAATTGTTTTTAAAAACTGACACAAATTAAACAATTTTGAGATTATAAATAGTGTCTATGTAAGAATTTTCTTTTAAAAAGGCAGTGAGAATGGCAAAAGGAAATGTGTAACATTTAATTTCAACATTAAAAAAAACTGCAAGATGATTTGAATCCATTTGTTAAGAAGCTATTATACATTATTACATTATTTCTTAGGTATTATACTTAGATAAACATTCAACATTAGGTGTTGATTATTAGATTATAAATATGTTAACTTGTTTTTAAATCCAAAAAAAAAAAAAATGTCAACAGTAGAAGACAGAAATCTAACTTTCTGTTTAACATGTAACAATATTTTCTGCATAGTTTCCTCAAACATTCATTAGCATTCTAAGCTAATGATTAAAAGTATTATAGCTTTTAAAACTCAACAATAATCAAATAAATGAATATGAAAACTGTGAGAAATAATACTTATGCAACACACACATAAAATACATATCAAGCATACCCTTGAGTTGCATGCTTTGATCTTTACAACTTAGGACTCGATGCTGAAAACTCTAGAAGTCATAGGTAAAGAAAAAAACAAAGAGATATCTTCCTGTCAAAATGTGTACATAATTGCAGTAGATTTAAGTTGAACAGAAATGTCCATTATATACATGTCTCCTATTGTGTACAAACTCTCAGTGACTATCTGCCAAAGTGTGGGAGAATTTGTTCTCTCAAACTGAAAGCTTTTGCCAATTTTTTTTAATAATGTAAAATGTTCTAGTTACAAGATTTAAAATTACAGCTGCATCTATATTCTACTTCAGTTTACATATGCAATCGTCAATTAAACTGGCTTATCATTGAGTCAGTAATTCAATGAATAAAGGTAAATAAAAATTTATCCAGAGTGATTGCACATGGAAATATGAGCTATTTCAAAATAATATTCACTAATTAGTAAAACACATCACATCAGCTGAGTTCAAGTTTAGTCCCTAAAGAACACTTAATTTCCATATTCTATTTTACAATTTACTGAAATGAACAATTCAATCTAAAATACTTGATTACTAGTATTTTCTTGGATTCTTTATTTCAAATCATAAAGCTCATGAACAAACAAGATGGCTAAGTTACGTAGGTATCCTCTCCTACAGGTCTACACCTAACCACCAATAAACATTAGAAACAATACTACTTCAATCAGGCACAATTTCTTTGTTTTGTAAACAATATCTTCTAACCTAGCTCAAGTATTAATTACATTTTAAATGACAGATTTCAAAGCAAATACATTAGAGGCACATTTTTAAAAACAAAAACAGTATGAAATTTTGCTTTTCACTGAGCCAGTAAATTTTTTTGTTTTTATGGCTATGTGGTTTTCTTCCTTCTTCCAGACAAAATTAACATGCAACTATCATTCGTATTATAGATAGACAAAATCAACAAGTCAAATTGAGTGAAAGCCTAACTTGGTATTATCAACTGAAGACAAATGAACTAGCACCATCGAACAATTGTTTTAAATTTTAACACTGTTCATTAATAGTTCCATTTTCCTGAGTTTGCGTTTATTCTTTGGCATGGGTTTAGGATATAATCCATTTTTCAGAAGATGTTCCTTGCTGAGGCGAATTTGAGCACCATGCTGAAGCTGGAAAGTGCATAAAGCTTGAAGAGGTCGAAGTAACGTCTGGTAAGAAAAAAGAAAAAGATGTTAAAAATGTATCTGTGACAAGTAGCCCTGACAATCTGTCTAGATATTTTTTCCAGAAGTAGGGATTATTGTTTCTTTTTCCACTATAATTGGCTTTTAACAATGAAAAGCAATACACTTCAGACAAATATATAAAACCAAAAACCAAACTCACTGCCATTGAGTCAGATCCGATTCATAGAGACCCCTACTTGGGCTTCCAAGGCAGTATCACTACGGAAGTAGATTGCCCAACCTTCCTTCTGAGGAGTGGCTGGTGGGTTTGAACCTCCAGCCTTCTGCTTAGCACTCAAGTGCCTTAGGCACTACGTTGTTGTTGTTGTTGTTAAGTCCCGTTGAGTCGTTTCTGACTCATAGCGACCCTATGCACAGCAGAACGAAACACTGCCCAATCCTGCACCAGCCCCACAATCCCTGCTATACTTGAGCCCATCACCACAGCCACTGTGTCAATCCATCTCGTTGAAGGCCTCCCGCTCTTTCGTCGAACCTCCACCCTACCAAGCATGACATCCTTCTCCAGGGAATGGTCCCTTCTTACAACATGACCAAAATAGGTGAGACGAAGTCTGGCCATTCTGGCTT
>NW_006921827.1:4519827-4549592 GCF_000298275.1 Orycteropus afer afer | reverse complement strand
TGGGCGGGCCTGAGTTTCCCCTCCTCACCTAAACTCTTCGGCTGATTGCTCTTCTGTCTGGGTTCAAGGCTTTTATCCCCTTTCTCCTGCTCTTCCGGCCTGCTACTCTGGGCGTCCCTGCGTTGTCTCTCCTCACCTGTAACCCTGGGGCTGACTAGCTGTGACCCCACATACAGTGGGACAAAGCACAGCAGGCCCTGTGCTGGCCTCATGACCAGGTGCCCAGCAGACCTTGGTGATCCACAGGGATCCACAGGCCTGTCTTCCAGTCCCTGACAGTCCAGAAGCTCCACTGAACCCTGTTCAACATCACAGCGACAGACAGGCCTCCCTGGACAGTCGGGTGGGGGCTGCTTGGAGGTGCACTGAACGGAAATCAAACCCAGACGTCCAGCATGGAAGGTGAGAAGTCTACCTCTCTAAGAGGCAGTTGTTTGAAGAGAACAAGGAAATACTGAAAAAATCAGGAAGGGTATGTGTGTTAGGCACTATGCTACCTTCAAATTGATATTTTACCTATCAATAAGGAATTATAATAAAAAGACACACTCTTTTTCTATGAAGATAATAAACTCTGTCAGTTTGCCATACTGTGGTGGCTTGTGTGTTGTTATAAGGCTGGAGGCTATGCCACCAGTATTTCAATTTCATCAATGGTAGAAAGATTTCAGCAATGCTTCCAGACTAAGACAGAATGGGAAGAAGGATGAGGTCATCCACTTCAAAGAAATGGCCAGTGAAAATCTTATGAATAGCAGTGAAACACTCTCTGATATATGGAAAACTTTATGAATAGTCATGAATCATTGTCCGATATAGTTCTGGAAGATGAGCCCCTCAGGATGAAAGGCATTCAAAATACCATTGAGAAAGAGCTGCTACCTTAAAGTAGAGTCAACCTTAATGAAGTGGATAGAGTAAAGCTTTGGGGATCTTCATTTGCTAATAGGGCATTACTTAAAATGGGAAGAAATAGCTGCAAATATTCATCAATAATGTGACTGTGGAATATATGAAGTATGAATCCAGGAAAATTGGAAGTTGTCAAAAATTAAATGGAACACATAAAGATCAATATCCTAGGCACTAGTGAGCTAAAATGGACTTATTTTGGCCATTTTGAATTAGACAATCATATGGTCTACTATGCTAGGAATGACCAATTAAAGAGGAATGTGGTCACATTCATTGTCAAAAAGAAAATTTCAAGATCTAACCTGAAGTACAATGCTGTCAGTGATAGGATGACATCCGTATCCTGACAAGGAAGACTAATTAATACTACTATTATTCAAATTTACACACAAACCACCAAGGAAAAGATGAAGAAATTGAAGATTTTTACCAACTTCCGCAGTCTGAAATTGATCAAACATATAATCAAGATGTACTAATAATTACTGGTGACTGGACTGTGAAAGTTAAAAACAAAATAGAAGAACTGGTAGTTGAAAAATATGGCCTTGGCAATAGAAATGATGCTGGCGATCACATAATAGAATTTTGGAACAACAATGACTCATTTTTTCAACAACATAAATGGTGACTATACATGTGTACCTCACCAGATGGAATACATAGAGATCAAATCAACTACATCTGTGGAAAGAGTTGATGGAGAAGCTCAATAATTGTAAGTCAAAACAAGGCCAGGAGCTTACTATAGAACACACCATCAATTGCTCATATGCAAGTTGAAGCTGAAACTGAAGAAAATTAAAACAAGTCCACAAGAGCCAAGATATGACCCTGAGTATATCCCACCTGGATTTAGAGACCATCTGAAGAATAGTTTTGATGCACTGAACAGCAGTTACTGAAGACCAGGCATGTAATGGGATGACATCAAGAACATCATATATGAAGAAGCAAAAGGACAGTGGAAAAACAGGAAAGGAAGAAAAAAGACCAAAAGGGATGTTAGAAGAAGCTCTGGAACTTGATCCTGAAAGGAGAGCAGCTAAAGTGAAAGGAAAACATGATGACATAAAAGAGCTGAACAGAAGATTTCAAAAGGGAGCTCAAGAAGACAAAGTATAATAATGAAATGTGCAAAGACCTAGAATTAGAAAACCAAAAGAGAAGAACACACTTGGTATTTCTCAAGCTAAATGATCTGAAGAGAAAATTCAAGGCTCAAATAGCAACACTGAAGGAGTCTATGGGCAAAATAGTGAATGATGCAGGAAACATCAAAAAAAAGGTGGAAAGAATACAGAGTCACTGTACCAAAAAGAATTGGTGGATGTTCCATTTCAAGAGGTAGCATATGATCAAAAACCGATGGCACTGAAGGAAGAAATCCAAACCACACTGAGGGATCTGATGAAAAATAAGTCTCCAGGAATTGATGGAATAGTCACTGTGCTGATTCGACAAATGGATGCAATGTTGGAGGTACTCACCCCTTTATGCCAGGAAATTTGGAAGAAAGCTATTTGGCCACCCAGCTGGAAGAGATCACTATTTGTGCCTATTCCAAAGAAAGGTGATCCAATAGAACATAGAAATTTTTCAAACAATATCATTAATATCATATACAAATAAAATTTTGCTGATGATAATTCAAAAATGGTTGCAGCAATATACTGACAAGGAACTTCCAGGAATGCAAGCTGGATTCAGAAGAGGACACAGAATGAAGTATTCATCACTGCTGATGACACATGGATCTTTGCTGAAAGCAAAGAATACCAGAAAGATGTTTACTTGTGCTTTATAGACTATGCAAAGGCATTTGACTGTGTGGATCATAACAAATCATGGATATTATTGTGAAGAATGGGAATTCCAGAACACTTAATTGTGGTCATGAAGAACTCGTATACAGACTAAGAGGCAGTTGTTTGAAGAGAACAAGGAAATACTGAAAAAATCAGGAAGGGTATGTGTGTTAGTTAAATTTGTGTGTCAACTTGGCTAGGCCTGGTTGAGTGGCTGGGCAGCTGGATGCAGTATTCCCCATGGTGAGACTGGTAATCAACCTCATGGTAGAGAGCTGAGAGCTGCCTTAGGGATGTGGTCTGCTTCCTGTATACAAGGAGAAGCCTTGGGAACAGTCTCTAGCTTATGGCATGCTTGAAACCTACATGAAGCCGAGTTGTTGTTCAGCAGCCTGCCATGCTCTGCTGATCTTGGGACTTTTAATGGACTTGAGTTAATGGCCTACCATGTGCTTTGGTAACATCAAGACTGTGCCTTGTTACTTGTCAACATTGGGCTTGTTGGCCTCAGCACCTGAGTGAAGAAAAGCTTCCAGCTCCAATGGGCCAGGAGCAGGAGGCAGAGCTAAAGCCCAAGGTTGAGGGGCTTTCACCCAGCCCTAGATCCTGGCATTCTGTACTCTGACTTAAAGCCTCCAAATTGTAAGAATCCACTCCTGTTCATTAAAGCCATCCCATTTGTGGTATATTTTCTGTTAGAGTAGCATAGAGGTAACCAAAACAGTATGTGTCAGGGTTGTATTCTTTCACCGTACGTATCCAATCTGCATGCTGAGCAAATAATCCAAGAAGTGAGATGATATGAAGAAGAACACGGCATCAGGTTTGTAGGAAGACTTATGAACAACCTGCGCTACATAGATGACACAAGTGTTTATTGATGAAGATCAAAGATTTCAATCTTCAGTACGAATTATACTTCAAGATAAAACAAAAATCTTCACAACTGGACCAGTAGCCAACATCAAGATAAATGGAGAAAAGATTATCAAAAGATTTCATTTTACTTGGATCTACAATCAACACCCATGGAAGGAGCAGTCAAGAAATAAGACATCATAGTACACTGGGCAAATCTGCTGCTTTAAAGACCTCCTTAAAATTTTGAAAAGCAAAGATTCCACTTTGAAAACTAAGGTATGCCTAACCCAAACCATGACATTTTCAATCACCTCATATGCATGTGAAAGCTGGACAATGAATAAGGAAGACCTAAGAAGAACTGATGCCTTTGAATTGTGGTATTGGTGAAGAACATTGAAAACACTATGGACTGGCAGAAGAACAAACAAATCTGTCCTGGAAAAAGTGCAGCTGGAATGCTCCTCAGAAGTAAAAGTGGCCAGACTTCATCTCACCTACTTTTGGTCATGTTGTTAGAAGGGGCCATTCTCTGGAGTAGGATATCATACTTTGTAAAGTGGAGGGTCAGAGAAAAAGGGGAAGGCCCTCAACAAGATGGATTGACACAGTGGCTGCAATCATAGTCTCAAATGTAGCAATGATTGTGAGGATAATAAATGTCACAAAATGGTACATGTATTATCTGTTGAACTAGTGTATGTTTTGCTGAGTATATTCTCAAAAACACAACAAAATAAATAAACTTTAGGGAAAACAATGCAAAAATTTGATTGAGCATACACCAAACCTTAAAGTAACACACAAGGAACAAAGAAGAAAAGTGATAGATTAAACTACTGACGTTTCACAATATATATATGAAAATTGGCATAGTGAACTCAGGTATAGCAAGGCTTGTAAGGATGGCACACAACCAGGCAGTGTTTCATTCTGTTGTACATAGGGTCACTATGAGTTGGAGCCAACTTTATGGCACCTAACAACAACAACAGTATATGAAAAATTTATTCCCTCACATGTACAACAAAATTGGGAGAAAAATGCTTAAGATCTTCAATTTACAATGAATTGTTACATACTGTGGCAGTCATTGCTTCTGGAGAGCCATCTTTTCTTCCTTATTAGAAGAATCAAAATTGTTCTCAAGGTGGCAATGTGTCCAGCTAATAATATTACACTTGCAATATGACACAGGTCTCTATCCATCAAGATTAAGTGGTAGTCCTTGGTTGGGACTTCCAGAGATACTCTTTAAGAAAGGACAGACTTAGGAGTTACAGGCTTTTGACCCTTTCTTCCTATCAGGAACATGAGGTTAAATGTAGGACAACAATCATGTGACTATGAGGCCATTAGAATGGGGATTAAAGGCAAATGCATAAAATGATTAAGAGAAACACAGACGTATGGATCTCAGATGTCCCTATCAAGATGACTATTCAGCCTCAGACTGCCCAGCTCAGCATTTCAAATTTAAAGTAGAAAAAAAACCATCAGAAAGCATTAGGTTTAGCCACTTAATAAGGGCTCTATTACATTCAGCCAAACATAATTCCTAACTGAAACACTAACTCCACCACTTGTCTGTTATTATGTGGTACTGTGGTGGCTTGAGTATTTCTGTGAGGCTGGACGGTATGCCACCATTATTTCAAATACCAGGAGTGTCACACGTAGTGGTCAGATTAGGTTTCAGCAGAGCTTTCAGACTAAGACACACTCAGAAGAAGGAAGGGGCCATCCACTTCTCAAAGAATTGGCAAGTGAAAAACTTATGAATAACAGTAACAAATTGTCTGATATGGTACTGGAAAATTTTACGAACACCCCTGAAACATTATCTGATATAGTGCCAGAAGATTAGCCCCTCAGGTTGGAAGACATTCAAAATATGACTGGGGAGGAACTGCCTCCTCAAACTAGAGTCATCCTTAATGACACAGATGGAGCAAAGCTTTCAGGTCCTCCATTTGCCAATGGGGCACAACTCAAAATGGGGGGAAAAAAAACAGTGAACATTCTTATGTAAATGGAATAAGTACTTATTATTAATCTAGCAAAATTGGAAGTTGTAAAAAATAAAATGGAATGCAGAAAGATCAATATTCAAGACATTAGTGAGCTGACATGAATTGGTTTTGGCTATTTTGAATCAGATAATCCTATGATCTACTATGCCAGGAATGACAAATTGAAGAGAACTGGCATGGCATTCATCGTCAAAAAGAATGTTTCACAAACATATGCACACCCATGTTCATCGCAGCACTATTTACAATAGCCAAAAGATGAAAACAACCTAGGTGTCCATCAACTGAGGAATGGATAACCAAACTATGGTACATACACACAATGGAATACTATGCAACCCTAAGAATAATGTAGAATCTGCAAAACACCACATAATGGAGATGAACTTGGAGGACATTATGCTGAGTGAAATAAGTCAATCACAGAAGGACAAATATTATATTAGTCTGTTATTGTAAAAGTCAAGGAACAGTTTATATATGGAAGGAAATGTTCTTTGTTGGTTACCAGGAGTGGGAGGGGAGGGGAGGGAACACTGTTATATAGGTAGAGATAAGTATCGATTTGGGTGAAGAGAAGGGCAATGTACCAAGTGTGAGTGATCAACATAGTGGCACTGAAGAAGAGAAACACATAGAGAGGTACATGGGAGGTAAAACTAACAAATATGAACCTTTTTGCGCATACAGTACTGCATTGTCAGTGAAGGCAAAACATGGGTATATGGGTGGACAGATGGATGGACAGCTCTATGCAACAGGGAGTGTATCCGAGACCATGTATAGGGTTGGCAGACAGTAGTTCCACAAGTGTATTTGTATGTTCTGTAAGAATTCCCAGGGGTATAGTAGGGCTGACAAGCAACAAGGTTGCAGCCACTTCTTGGTCACAGATAGCTACCCAGAGAGACTGAGTAGTTGAACCTGTGGGCTTGGGACCACAGTCGCAGGGGACGTCAAGCTTAATTGGCATAACATACTACACAAAACATTGTTCCACCTTCTACTTTGGCGAGTACTGACTGGGATCTTAAAAGCTTGCAAGCAGCCATCTAGATGCAATGATGGGTCTCTCCTCATCCACAGCAAAGAAGAATGAAGAAAACCAAAGATTCATGGAAACAATTAGTCCTGGTGACTGGTACACCATGCAATCTGCAGCCTGTACAACTATGAGACCAGAAGAACTAGATAGTGCCTGGCTACCATGTCAACCACTCGGAGGGGGATCTATGTAGGAGATCCTGGATAGAGAGGGAGAACAATGTGGAACAAACCTCAAAATTATCTGGACAGAAAAAAGGGGACCAGGTTTGCTGGTCTGATAGAGCTTGGTGCAACCACTGAGACTATGGCCCCTAGCTGCTCTTCAGGTCTGGAACTGAACCCACACCTATGGCTTCCAGCCAAACAGAAGACAGGCATAGGAGTTGAACATTTACCTGAGGTAGATACACTACTTGGAGAGAACAATCATATGAGAAAGAAGGGCTGTTTATGAACAGGGAGACAGATTAGGGGGCAGAAGTGCATGGAGGGATGGACACAGGGAAGAGGTAACTATCGGGAGGAAGTAGGAGGGAAGTTGTTGCATTATGGTAAATTGAAGTCAATGGCATGATAAAACATGAACTTGAACTGATGTCTTGAACGTAAACATGCTCTCAAAACTTTCACAAAAATCACAATTTAAAAAAAAAAAAAAAAAAAGAATGTTTTAAGACTTCTGGTAAGATGGTGGAGCAGGTAGACAAGCTACATAGACCCTCTTCAATGAAGAAATGAGAAACCAACTGACAGAGATACAGAAGATAATTCTGGAGCTCTGAAGTTTAAAAGGAAATATAGAGAAGTAGATTAGGCACAAACTAGTGGAAAAAACTGAATGAAAACATGAGGATGGAGATGAACGGAGCTATGGACTATCAGCTACTCTGATGGCACCAACAGCCTGAATATTTCCAAGTGGTGTTTGGACCTGAGAATTGACCTAAAGATCAGTCTTGGTAGCCAAGGGCTACAGGGACAATTGTCTAGTGGCTGATGAACAGGAAGGGAAACAGCAAGGAGGGAGACAACCTGAACTGTGGACTTTTGGTTGTCCAGAGGGTGCAGCCATTTTGAATGTTTACAAGCAGTGACAATTTTGGATATTTAAAGTGACAGCATTCTCATTTGGATTCCAGGGACCCAAGAATAAGCTCCATTTGCAAAGGAGGGCAGGAACATATGGGAAAGGAGACAGGTGGTGAGCATATAAGTGCTGCCAAGTAGTGAAAAGAGGAGTGCAGCACCTGGCTTACATAGATAACATCTAAACAAAACAAAGAAAATGAAAATCTTGGGCAAGTCACCCCAACATACAATCACCAATTAAATATAAACACAAAAATGTTACAATGTCTCAGAGACAACAGAGCATCACAGTCCACAAAAGAAGCAAGATAAAGCAGGAGAAACAAGCCACCAGGATACAGACCCAGAACACATCCTTGAGGGAGAAGTAGCACTAGAACTCCCTGATAAGTAATTTGAAAGAATTATATTTAAGTACTTTCAATAGATTGGTAGACACATCAAGGAAAACACTAACAAAACTAAGGAAAACAAAGATAAAACCCTAGAACAATTTGGAAAGACAACAAAGCTGAACAATTCACTGCTCAAAAACTACTGGGAAATACAAGAAACAAAAAGTGAAATAAAAAATTCCTAGAAACAAATGAAAATGAAGATACATCATACCAAAACCTATGAGACACAGCAAAAGCAGTTCACAGGTCAGTTAACAGCAATAAATGCATGTATCAAAAAAGAGGAAAAAAAGAAAATCAGCACTCTAACTCAACAACTCCAACAATCAGAAAAAGAACAACAAAAGAATCCTACAGTACCTAGAAGTAAGAAAATAATAAAGATCAGAGCAGAAATAAATGAAACAGAAAAAAAAACAATAGAGAAAATCAACAAAGCAAACAGCTGGTTCTTCAAAAAGATTAATAAAATTGACAAGCCACTGACAAACCTAACAAAAGAAAAGAGAAGATGCAAATTATAAAAATAGTAAACGAAAAGAGTGTCATCACAACAGAACCAACTGAAATTAAAGATACTGACAGAATATTATGAACAACAGTACTCCAACAGATTTGAGAACACAGAAGAAATGGGCAAGTTTCTAGAATCACAAGACCTACCTAAACTATCCCACTCAGAGACAGAATACTTGAACAGACCCGTAACAAAAGAAGAAATTGAACAGATCAAAAAAAAAAAAAAAAAAAACTCCCCACAAGGAAAAGTCCTGGCTCTGATGGCTTCACTGGAGAATTTCACCAAATATTTAGAGAAGAGTTGACACCTATACTACTCAAGCTATTCCAGAACATAGAAAAAGATGGAATACTCCCAAACTCATTTTATGAAACAAACATAACACTAATACCAAAACCAGGGAAAGACACCATTAAAAAGGAAAACTACAGACCAATATCCCTCATGAACACAGATGCAAAAAATCTGCACAAAAATTCTAGCCAACAGAATCCAACAACATATCAAAAAAATAATATATCCTGACCAAGTGGGATTCATACTGGATATGCAAGGGTGGTTCAACATCAGAAAAACAATCAATGTAATCCACCACGTAAAAAAAAAGAAAAGAAAAGAAACGTGATTATATCAACAGATGCAGAAAAGGCATTTGACAAAATACAACACCTATTCATGTTCAGAACTCTCAGCAAAATAGGGGTAGAAGGGAAATTCCTCAACAAAATAAGAGGCATATATGCGAACCCAACTGCCAACATCATTATTAATGGGGAAAGACTCAAGGCATTCCCCTTATAAATGGGAACCAGACAGGGATGCCCTCTATCACCACGTGTATTTAACACTGTATTGGAAATCCTGGCCAGGGCAATAAGTCAAGAAAGAGAAATGAAAGGCATACAAATTGGCAACAAAAAAACTACTGGAACTAATAGGGGTTCAGCAAAGTGGCAGGGTACAAGGTCAACATACAAAAATCAGTTGGATTCCTCTACACCAACAAAGAGACCTCTGAAAAAAATAACGGGAACAATAGCATTTACAATAGCTATTAAAAAGATAAAATATCTAGACATAAACCTTACCAGAGATACAGAAGTTCTATACAAAGAAAACTATAAAACACTACTGCAGGAGACAACAAGGGCTCTACATAAATGGAAGAACCTGCCTTGCTCATGGATAGGTAGACTGAATATTGTGAAAATGTCAATACTATCGAAAGCAATCTACACATTTAATGCTATCCTGATCCAGATACCAACAAAATCTTTTAAGGACATGGGAAAACCAATTACTAATTTCATATGGAAAGAAAAGAAACTTTGAATAAGCAGAGCGCTTCTGAAGAAGAACAAAGTGGGAGGTTTCACACTCCTGGATCTTAAAACCTACTATCCAGCCACAGTACTCAAAACAGCATGGTATTGGTACAATGATAGACAGATAGACCAATGGAACAGAATCAAAAACCCAGAAATAGACCCATCCATCTATGGAGAGCGATATTTCACAAAGGTCCAAAACCCATTAAATGAGGAAGAAATAGCCTCTTTAACAAATGGTGCTGGCAAAACTGGATATCCACTTGCAGAAAAATGAAACAAGACTCAAACCTCACCCCATGCACAAAAACAAACTCAAGATGGATCAAAGACTTAAATGTAAAAGCCAAAACTATAAAATTCATTAAAGATAAAATAGGAGCAAATCTGGGAGCCCTAATTTATAGCATAAATATGCTATCAGACATAACCCAGAATGCACAGGAAGTAGAAGAGAAGCTAGATGACTGGGACCTTTTAAAAATTAAATTCTTAAGTGCATTGAAAGACTTTGTCAAAAGAATAAAAAGAGAACCTACAGACTGGGAGAAAATATTTGCCTATGACATAGCTGATAAAGGACTTATCTCCAAAATCTACAGAAAACTTCAACATCTCAATACCAAAAAGACAAACCCAATTCAAAAATGGGCTAAAGACTTGAGCAGACATTTCACTAAAGACAATATACTGGCGGCCAACAAACACATGTGGAATTGCTCGTGATCTTTAGTCATTACAGAGATGCAAATCAAAGCAACGATATCATCTTATTGTTGTTGTATTGTGCCCTCGAGTCAGACCTGACTCACAGATATCATTTTACCCCAGTAATAATAGCAAAGTTCAACAGGACAAAAAATAACAAATGCTGGTGAGGTTGTGGAGAGATTGGAACTCTTGTGCACTGCTGGTAGGATTGTAAAATGGTACAACCATTGTGGCAAATGGTATGTCATTTCCTTAAAAAACTGTAAACAGAAATAGCATTTGACCCAGCAATTCCATTACTAGGAATATATACTAAAGAAGTGAGAGGTAGTGCACAAATAGACATATACACACCAATGTTCATTACAGCACAATTCACTATAGCAAAGAGATGGAAACAACCTCAATGTCCATCAATGGATGAATGGATAACCAAAGTATGGTATATTCACACAATGGAATACTTTGCTGTATTAAAGAACAATGAAGGATACACAAATCATCTCACAATGTGGATGAGCCTGACGGACATTATGCTGAATGAAATAAGTCAATCGCAAAGCCCATCACTGTAAAAAGACAAAGAAGGGTTTGCTTAAGAAAGGGAAATCACTTTGTAGGTTACCAGAGTGGGGAGGGAAGGGGAGGATTTAATTTCAGGCTAGTTGGGGGCCAAATGATGATGTGGGTAAGGGGAGGGATGGTATAGAAAGAGTCTGTGACCACCATGAGAACATTAGGAAAAGGGAGGACACCAAATAGTGCACATAAGATATAGACGACAGACATTAATGCCAACAAGTGTATATACAATATTGCATTACCATTAACACCAAACACCAGGCACAGATAAACACATAAACACCTAAGAAGCTCAGATGGGGGTCAGTGAATAGGATTATACTATAGACCAAGGATAGATTCAGTGGAGGCTAATCTTGCACAGAAACCAGTGATACAAAATACCCACAATCCTTACTGAAACAGAAGACAGACATAGAATAATCTCTCACAGACAGCCAGACACTGTGGGAGAGAGATCCAATGGATCTACCGACTCAGGACCATAGTACTGGGGGACCCCAGACTCAACTGGCACAACAAAATACATAAAAGTCTTGTTCCTCATCTTACATTGGTGAGTAGTGACTGGGGTCTTAAAAGCTTTCAATTATTCATCAAAGATACAGCTAATAGTCTCCTATCATCAGAAGTGAAGAAAAGTGCAAAAATCCAAGGGCATTTGAAAACAATCAGCTCTAGAACATAATGGACCTCAAGACCAGAACTAGATGGTGCGTGGCTACCAATGGCAATCACTCAGGAAAGGATTAAATCTGGAGATCCTGGATAGAGTGAGAGGAAAAATGTGGAACAAAATCTAAAAACACAATACTGACCAGAATTACTGGTCAGATGGAGTTTGGTGAGACCCTCAATAATATGGCCCTGGGATATATTCTGGGCCTGGAATAAAACTCACTCCCAGGGGCTGGCTCTCAGCCCAATAATAAACAAGATATACACATACCACTCAACCCAGGGTGACACACCCACATACTCTATGGAGATGCGTCCCTTGGAGCAATCAACCACAGGGCACCAGAGGGCAACATTCACATGGAGAAAATGCAGGACACATAGGAATGCATAACTATGAGGGGCAAAGGGCAGGAGGGGTGGTTACTGGGCAGGGAGAGGAAGAGACTGTGTTATGGTTAAAAAGAAAAAAAGAATAAAAAAACTCAATGACTGGTGCCCGGCTTTGAGACAGATCAGTCAGTGGAACCAGACATTGGCACCATTCCCCAGGAGCTTATAGTTAAGGGTCCTTCATCCTCCAGTCATCACCACCAGCTCCACCCACAAGCCAAGTGAGCAATTTGGTTGATATCCACAAATTTCACTGCCACTTCTTTGATCTATTTCTTTCCTCAGCACCTTAAGATGATATGGATGCTAAGGAGTGGCAGAGGAGGCAGTGTAGAGAGAGAGCAATGTATTAATTATTCAATTTTATTCTTGTTTAACTTTAAAAATAATAAAGAGAAATTCAGTATTTCTAGAATAAATAAATAAATAACATAAAACACAGCACAAGCACAAATATTTAGCAAATACTAAAACAACAGCAACAAAGGAAGTGATAACATGATTCGTAAACAAAATGAGTTCAGCATAGTAAATTATATGGAACAAAGAAATGAGCAACACCATAAAAAAGCACATAACAAAATGACAGCAACAAATTCATACTTGTCGATAATTACACTGAATGCCATGGATTAAATGCACCACTCAGGGGATGGAGAGTTACAGATTACATAAGAAAACATGACCCATCAATATGCTGTCTACAAGGGCCACATCTTAGAGACAAAGACAAAAATAGACTAAAAATCAAAGTTGGGAAAAGATATATCAAAATATCAAGCAAACAGCAATCAATAAAGAGAAGGAGTGGTAATATTTATATCTGATAAATTGACTTTAAGACAAAAACCACCATACATGACAGGGAAGCACATTATATAATGATTAAGGATCAACTGAACAAAGCACATAACAATAATAAATATCCATACACCCAATGAAAGAGAACTAAAATACATAAACCAGATTCTAACAGAACTGAAAAGACAAATAAATGATGCCACAGTCAGAGTAGACTTTAATACACCACTTTCAATCACAGATAGAACAGCTGGAAAGAAACTCAACAAAGACACAGAACTAAGCAACACAATCTACCAAAATGACCTTACAGACATCTACAGAGCACTTTACCCAATAGCACAATATGCATTCTTATACAGTACACATGGAACATTCTCCAGGATAGACCATATGTTAGGCCACAAAGCAAGCCTCAATAAAATTTAAAAACACTGAAATACTACAAAGCATCTTCTCAGATCATAATGCTATCAAATTAGAATCAACAATAGGAAGATCAATGGAAAAAGAGGAAACGTGGAAACTGAGTAACAACCTCCTTAAAAATGATTGGGTAATAGAAGAAACTAAAAATGAAATAAAAAATTCCTTGAATCAAATGAGAATGAAAACACAACATACCAAAATCTTTGGGACACATCAAAAGCAGTGATCAGAGGCCAATTTACAGCAATAAATGCACACATCAAAAAATAAGAAAGAGCCAAAATCAACACTTTAAACCAACATCTCCAACAATTAGAAAAAGAACAGCAAAAAAGGCCTACAAGACGAAAAGAAATAATAAAGGTTCGAGCAGAAATAAATGAAATAGAAAATAGGAAGACAATCCAAAAAAACCAACAAGACTAGAAGTTGGTTGTTTGAAAATATTAATAAAATTGACAAACTACTGGCAAATTTAACACAAGAAAAGAGGGAGAGAATATAAATAACCCAAATAAGAAATGAATTGGTGACACCACAAAAGAAACAACAGAAATTAAAAGGATAATATCAGGATATTATTAAGAACTATACTCCAAGAAATTTGAAAATATAGAAGAAATGGACAGATTTCTAGAAACATACTACTTACCTAAACTAACAGAAGCTGAGGTGGAAAATTTAAATAGATCCATAACAAAAGAAGGAATTGAACAGGTCATAAAAAAAAATTACCAACAAAAAAAAAGCCCTGGCTCAGACAGTTTCACTGGATAATTCTATCAACCATTCAGAGAAAAACTGACACTAATCCTACTCAAACTATTCCAAAACATAGAGACGGACAGAATCCTCCTTAATTCATTTTATGAAGCAAACATAACTTTGATACCAAAACCAGGAAAAGACATAACTCAAAAGGAAAACTACAGACTAATATCCCTCATGAATAAAGATGCAAAAGTCTTTAACAAAATCCTAGCCAATGGACTCCAACAACATGTCCAAAAAATAATACATTATGACGAGGTAGGGTTCATACAAGATATGCAAGGATGGTTCAATACCAGAAAAATAATCAACATCATCCATCATATAAATAAAACAAAGGAAAAGAGCCACATGATCATACAATCGATGCAGAAACAGCATTTGATAAAATACAATATGCTTTCCTGATAAAAACTCTCAGAAAAATAGGAATAGAAGGGAATTCCTCAACATAATAAAGGGCATATATACAAAACCCAACAGCTAACATTATTCTCAGTAGAGAGAAACTGAAACCATTCCCCTTACGAACAGGAACCAGACAAGGATGCCCTCTATCACCACTTCTATTCAATGTTGTGTTGGAAGTTCAAGCCAGGGCAATAAGGAAAGAAATGGAAATCAAAAGCATCCAAATTGGTAAGGAAGAAGTTAAACTATGCCTATTTGCTGATGATATGAACCTATACCTAGAAAACCCAAGATTCAGTAAAAAATTTAATGGACCTAATTAAGAGATTTAGCTTAGCAGTGAGATAAAAGATCAACATCCAAACATCAGTTGGATTCCTCTACACCACCAAAGAGACTGCTGAAAAGGAAATAAGGAAATCAATACCATTTACAATAGCTACGAAAAAAATAAAACACTTGGGAATAAATATCACCAGGGACAGAAAATAACTGTACAAAGAAAACTACAAATCAATACTCCAAGAAACCATAAGAGATCTACATAAATGGAAGAACATACCATACTCACCGATAGAGAGATTGAACATTGTGAAAATGTCAGTATTATCCAAAGCAATCTATACGTTCAATGCAATCCCAATCCAGATCCCATCAGCATTCTTTAAGGATATGGAAAAACCAATCACTAATTTCATATGGAAAGGAAAGAGACCTCAAATAAGCAAACCCCAACACCTCAATATCAAAAAGATTAACAATCCAATTTAAAAATGGGCAGAAGACATGAATAGACACTTCACCAAAGAGGATATTCAGGCAGCTAGAAAATACACAAAGAAATGCTCACAATCATTAGCCATCAAAGAGATGCAAATCAAAAAAACAATGAAACACCATCTCACCCAAGCAGTAATGGCAAAGTTCAACAAGACAGAAAATAACAAATGCTGGCAAGGTTATGAAGCGATTGGGACTCTCATACACCGCTGGTGGGACTGTAAAATGATACAACCACTGTGGAAAGCACTGTGGCAATTCCTTTAAAAGCTGGAATTAAAAATACCATTTGATCCAACAATCTCATTACTAGGTATATATGCTAAAGAAGTGAGAGCCAGCACAAGAACAGATATGTGCAAACCCATGTTCATCACAGCACTATTTACAATAGAAAAAAGATGGAAACATGCCCATCAACAGAAGAATGGATAACCAAACTATGGTACATACACACAACAGAATACTATGCAACACTGAAGAACAATGTAGAATCTGCAAAACACTGTATAACATGGATGAACTTGAAGGACATTATGCTGAGTGAAATAAGTCAATCACAGAATGACAAATTATTGTATTTTTTTCTGCAAAAAAAATGCATTGAGCCATGTCACTTTAGTTTTGTGTATTTCACTGTACATAAATTATATTTCAATAAAATGTATTTTTTTTTTAAAAAAAAGGAATGGTTCAAGATCTATCCTGAAGTACAATGCTGTCAGTGATAGGATAACGTCCATACACCTAAAAGTAAGATCATTACTACTACTATTATTAAAATTTATGCACCAAACACCAAAGACAAATTGAAGATTTTTACCAACTCCTGCAGTCTGAAATTGACCAAATATGCAATCAATTTGTATTGATTATTATTGTTGATTGGAATGTGAAAGTTGGAAACAAAGAAGAATCATCAGTAGTTGGAAAATATGGCTTTGGTGATAGAAATGATGCAAGAGATCACATGGTAGAATTTTGCAAGACCAACAACTTATTCATTTCAAATACTTTTTTTCAACAACATAAACAGCAGTTATACATGTAGATCTTACCAGATGGAATAGAGAAGAATCAGATCACCTGCATCTGTGAAAAGCGACAATGGAGAAGCTCGATATCTTCAGCCAAACAAGGCCAGCAGCTGACTACGGAACAGACCATCAACTGCTCATATAAATGTTCAAGTTGAAGGTGAAGACAAAAAAATCCACAAGAGCCAAAATATGACCTGGATTATATCCCACCTGAATTTAGAGACCATCTGAAGAATAGATTTAATGCACTGAACACCAGTGACTGAAAACCAGAGGAATTGTGGGATGCCATCAAGAACATCATCCACGAAGAAAGCAAAAAGTCATTTAAAAGACGGAAAAGGAAGAAAAGACCAAAACAGATGTTAGAACAGACTCTGAAACTTCCTCCTGAATGAAGAGTAGCTAACGTAAATGGAAGAAATGACAACATAATAGAGCTGAACAGAAGATTTCAAAGAGCAGCTCAAGAAGACAAAGTCAAATATAATTAAATGCGCAGAGACCTAGAGGTTGAAAAACAAAAGGGAAGAATATGCTCAGCATTTCTCAAGCTAAAATAACGGAAGAAAAAATTCAAGCCTTAAGTTGCAATATTTAAAGATTCTATGGGCAAAATATTGAATGATGCAGGAAGCATCAAAAGAAGATGGAAGGAATAAACAGTCACTGTACAAAAAAGAACTGGAGTGTTCTATCTTAGGAGGTGGCATATGATCAAGAACTAATGGTATTGAAGGAAGAAGTCAAAGCTGCACTGAAGGAACCAGCAAAAAACAAGTCTCCAGGAATTGACAGAATACTCACTGAGATGTTCCAACAAACAGATGCAGCTCTGGAGTCACTTACTTGTCTATTCCAAGAAATCTGGAAGACAGCTACCTGACCAACTGACTGGAAAAGATTCATATTTGTACCCATTCCAAAGAAAGGTTTTGAAACAGAATATATAAATTATTGAACAATATAATTAATAGCACACACAAGTAAAATTTGGCTGAATGTAATTAAGAAATGGTTGCAACAGTATAGTGACTGGGAACTTCCAGAAATGCAAGCTGGATTCAGAAGAGGACGTGGAATGAGGGATATCACTGCTGATGTCATATGGATCTCAGCTGAACAAAGAATACCAGAAAGATGTTTACTTGTGTTATATTGACTATGCAAAAGGATTCAACTGTGTGGATCATAACAAATTATCAATGACATTGTGAAGAATGGAGACTCCAGAACACTTAATTGTGCTCATGAAGAACCTGTACATCCATAAGGAGGCTGCCGTTCAAATAGAACAAAGGGATACTGCATGGATCAAAATCAAGAAGTATGTGCGTCAGGGTTGTAAACTTTTACCATACTTATTCAATCTGTATGCTGAGCAAATAATCCAAGAAGCTGAACTATATGAAGAAGAATGTGGCATGAGGATTGGAGGAAGACTCATTAACAATCTGCAATATGCAGACCCACAACTTTGTTTCCTGGAAGTGAAGATGATTTGAAGCACTTACTGATGAAGATTAGAGTGTTCACTCTGCAGTATGGATTACATCTCAACATAAAGAAAAAGAAAATCCACACAACTGGACCAATAAGCAGCATCATGCTATATGGAGAAAAGATTCAAGTTGTCAAAGATTTCATATTACTTGGATCCATGATCAAAACCCATGGAAGCAGCAGTCAAGAAATCACACATATTACACTGGGTAAATCTGCTGCAAAAGACCTCTTTAAAGTCCTGAAAAGCAAAGATGTCTCTCTGAAGACTAAGGTGCGCCCAACCCAAGCCATAGTATCTTCAATTGCCTCATATGCATGTGACAATGAATAAGCTTGACAATGAATAAGAAAGACTGAAGAAGACTTGATGCTTTTGAGTTGTGATGTTGGTATAGAATAGTGAAAGTACCATGGACTGTCAGAAGAATTACCAAATCTATTCTGGAAGAAACACAGCCAGAATGCTCCTTGGAAGTGAGAATGGCTAGACTTCATCTCACCTACTTTGGTCATGCTGTCATTAATAACCTGTGATATTCAGATGACACAACCTTGCTTGCTGAAAGTGAAGATGATTCCAAACACTTACTAATAAAGATCAAAGACTACAGCCTTCAGTATACCTTATACTTCAACATAAAGGAAACAAGAATCCTCATAACTGGACAAATAAGTAACAACACAATAAATGGAGAAGAGACTGAAGGTGTCAGGGGTTTCATTTTACTTGGATTCACAATCAATGACCATGGAAGTAGCAGTAAAGAAATCAGACATCATACTGTACTGAGCAAATCTGCTGTCAAGACCTCTTTAGAGTGTTAAAAAGCAAAAATGTCACTTTGAAAACTGAGATGTGCCTAACCTAAGCATGGTATTTTCAATCACCTCATATACCCCTTTGGGTTTCTGAGGCTATAAATCTTTAAGGAAGTAGATTTCCCAGTCTTCCTTCTGCATCTACATGTGAAAGCAGGAATAAGTGCATAAGGAACTCCAAAGTAGAATCGATGCATTTGAATTGTGGTGTTGGTGAAAAAAAGTGAAAATATCAAGCACTGCCAGAAGGAACAAATCTTTCTTGGAAGTACAGCCAGAATGCTCCTTAGAAGCAAGAATGGTCAGACTTCTTCTCATATATTTTGGTCATGTTTTCAGAGGGATCCCTGGAGAGGAATAGATATCATGCTTAGTGAAATATAGGGTCAGTGGAAAAGGAGAAGCTTCTCAAGAAGCTGGGTTGACATAATCGCTGCAATGATGCACTCAAGCACAGAAAGGATTGTGAGAATGGTGTAAGACCAGGTAGTGTTTTCCTTCTGTTGTACATATGGTCATTGTGAGTAGGAGTCCACTCAACGGCACCTGATAACAACTATAGGATGACGCCAGCTGGACAATTACCTACTCTGTTCCATCATCTTCAGGTTTTACCAGTCACTCCTCGGAAGGAAGGTTGGGCAATCTACTTCCGTAGTGTTACTGCCTCGGAAACCCAAGGAGGGGTCGCTATGAGTTGGGGCCGACTCAACGGCACATAACAACAACAACAATAAGAGCTTATTTAGGATAAAGGTACAACAGAACATTCTTTCCCAGGGGGAGAAACACATATATTCAGAATAGACAGAAACTGTGTTTCACAGAAAAATGGGCTAATTTTTAATTTTAGCTAAACTATAACAGTCTAGAATTAGGGTTCCCACACTGAGAAAGCAGCCCTTAGTACAAATTGGCTAAGGGCTAATTTTTGCCATCTGTAATAATAAGCACTTGGGATGTCTCATTATGCATTTCTCATGTTCATGCTCCCACCCATCATCTTATTAGCACCTCCCAAATTACATCTTTTTATATTTCTGGCCACTGTAGTACAACTTCTCCTGGCAACAAAAAGCAAGAGAAATAAGAACACTACGACTTAACCATTACTTTGGGATTTTGTGTTTAATGTAATCTGAAGACAATAGTGGAATAGATAAAAGGTCCTGCCACCATTCTGTATTCTAAATTTTGCCTGTTCTTAGACATTATACTCAGAATATAAGATTTTTTGCTTAGTCTCACAGAAGCCACAATAAGGACGTCTTTCTTTTTTTAAAAAAAAGATATATCATAAAACATATCCAATCTAGCAAGAATCAAGATCAATTTTTAGCTTATGTCTTCAGTAAATGCTTTCAGCTGTATCAAGTACTGAAAAGTCAAGTAAAAAGTGAAAATAAAAGCATGCAGAAGGATAAGAAACCCTAAAACAACATAAATGAAGTTGCTCTACATTTGCTATATTTTCTAAAATGGAAAAAAAAGCCCTTTTCAATCAATTTTGAAAGAAGTCACCCTAGATACTTGTAATAACTAGAATATTTGTAAAATAGAACCCTGGATAATACCTTTTGTCAAATAAAAACAGATCTAGACTTAGCTAGGAGAAACTTTATTCAAAAAGACTATTGCAATAGGGAGAATGCTCCAATCTCAGAAAGCTGCAAGCATCTCAAAATCTTTTGTAGGGAGAAGCAAAGTTCAGAAGAAACTTAGGAGAAGTTGGGCAAGCAAGAGCAATCATGGTGATTTGATAGAAAAATATGTCTCGTATGGTCTGCCTATTCTAGGGATAAGCTGATGATACAAGGAACATGTTGGCTTCCAGACAAGTAAACATTTACGTGGAGAGGGAAGAAGCCTAACTAAAGTTTTCTTAAGACAAAGCAGAGGGTAAGAAATAGGCAACTGTGAATACTCTGTCAGTTTCCTGCTGTGATTATGTATTAATGCTTATAACTACAGCAAAAGTATTTATAATTACAATAAAAGAGGTAGAAATAACCAAAATGACCATCAACAGATGAATGGATAAACAAAAGGTGATCCATACATACAATGGAATACTACTCAGACTTAAACGAAAATGAAGTCCTGATATGTGTTACAACATGAATGACCTCAAAGACATTATATTGAGCAAAGTAAGTCTATTACAAAATGACAATATTGTATGGTCTCATGTATATGAAATGACAAAAATAGGTAGAGTTCAATGAAGGGAGGGACAAATCACTCTCTGGGAAGTAGTGAATTTGTGTTTATGGTTATGGGAAAACTGGCATTAATTAAGGTTAATGGGGAGCCCTGGTACTGCAGTGGTTAAGCAGTCAGCTGTGAACCAAAAGGCTGGTGATTGAAACCCACCAATCACTCTATTGGGATAAAGATGTGGATTTCTGCTTCCATAAATATTACACCCTTGGAAACCTTATCAAACGGTTCTACTCTTTCTTATGGGGTTGCTATAAGTCAGAATAGACTCAACAACAATGGAAACAGGAAAGGCAATGGTTACACAATTGGACTAATGCAGCTATGTGGCAGAGAGCATAAAAATGAAACTATATGGGTTGAGATAACCGAGAATGGTGACACAATGTGAAGTATGTAACCAATGCTATTAAGCTGTTCATGTAGAAATTGTAGATGACTATATGTTGAATTTTGTATATTGCCAACCAAAAATAAATAAAATACTAAACTAAACAACAAACAAAAAGAATAATCTCTTATAAACCTGGGAATGGGAGAGCAATAGCAGTACAAGTAGTAGCAGCTGTAGTAGTATAAAGCCTATCTCTGGCCCTAACCCTATTATACTATAATCATTATTACTATAACCACCATCACTACCTACATATTAAAGTTCACATTTAGGATTACAGTAAAGATCTCGGTCAAACTGTGGTGAGAATTAGAGATATACATCCATGGAAGATTCTTTCCAGAACTCAAACAAAGGGGAGAAGAGTAAGTTTTGAATCTATAGCCAAAATATATTGTATTTTTTTCTTCCAGATTTTAAACTTTATCTATTTGAAAAGTGCAGTTTTTTGCTCAAGAATATATATGTATGATGGTAAATTCTAACAAATAAGTAAATGACTAATAATAATAGAACAAAAAAGCAAATGGAAAGGTATATATAATTGCTATGCTGAGAAGCAAGTACATACAAGCAGTAGCTAAGTCCAGGGGATGGAGAAAAATTCGAGAACACTCTCTGGTCATTTGAAGTACAGACCTTGAGGGTCTCTTGTGAATTTTTTTTTCCCCAAGGAGAGAGAAAAAAGAAAGAGAAATTGCCTATACCTAAGACAAAGTCTACAGAGAGAGAGAAATCTACTGAGCACAGCCTGTGTCTTTCAAAAGGAGAGTCTCCAACTCTGAGGTTTCTTATCGCTAAGGATAGGGAAGAGGAAGAAGGCAATTCGGAGCTTGCAATTCACTCTTTAACTCTCCTTGCTCTTGAGACTTTTTTTATTCTCTTCAGGATTAGCATCTTGATAACTAACCCAATCACTTTGATCTGAGCTGTTGATCCATTACTAAAACTATCGTCATGGCTGGAGGACACCCTAATATAAACAGCCAGAGTACATAATAAGAGACAGAGAAGAAAAAAAAAAAGAAGGAAAAGAGTTCTTAATGTTGGGGAGGGGGAGGGGATGACTGTGGGGGAAGCATTATAAAACTCCATTTAGTTATGTTCATAACCCTCTTACTTTTATTCTTCAGTTATGTTTACTAAAGTTTTCAATGATTTAAAAACCCTAACAATTTCAATGGTATTTAGTTTAGTTTTTTTTTTTTTTTTTTACCCTAAGTGCAAAGTTTCTTGTATGTCACAAAAGACTAAGATACTGGTGAGCACACTGAAACATTCTTTTCTGATGATTATTAGTTATAAACGGAATCATCAGGCTTTCATGGAAATTAAATAAAATGATGATTGCATATGGCATTTCTCTTTTAAAAAAAATATATTTTTTGCAATCTAAGTAGGGTAAGTAGGGTGAATAAGAGAAACAGAAAATTAGTATACTTCTTAAAAAAAAAAGCACCAATGTATGTATGTATATTTGCATGTGTGTATGTGTGTGTGTATGACATATCTTGTTTTAGTTGCTAATTAAGAAAAGAAAAGAAGTTGGGTACAAAAGAACACAAAATACTAAGAGAGAAAAATAAAGAATACTAAATGAAAAACCAATCCTAAAACTCTATTTAATGTTGTGCTACCTAAATGCAATTTAAAATATTACAAATGCTGTTTGCACGGCTTAGTATGAATATTTAAGTAATGCAATCTGGAAAAACACCAGAAAAACAGCAGAGGGGAAAAACACCAGAGCGGGAAACAAGGTTATAAAAGTACATAAATTTCTATTACAAATATATTCTTCTTGTCATTTAAGTTACAAATTAAACAAGTGACACATTTCTAAATTTTCTACATAAAATCTAAACAAACTTCTACTTTCAAAAATTATAACCTCCCAAAGACATACCTCTTGTATGTAATTATTCTTCTCTAAAATGGAAAGAGCAACAGCTGCACACTCCAGTGTAGAAAGGCAACTATTAGTTGGTTGCATTCGAATTACATACTGACTAGAGATGCTAGTTTTTAACTGCACCTGAAACAAAAACAACATAATTTAATTTTGTTTTGAATTTAAAACTTTAAAATCTGCATTTTATATATGTACTACTTTAGCTTCCTTTCAAAATTTCTAGCAGTTTAGAAATATTAAATGTATACGTAATACTTAACCTTCTATACATAATATCTTTTGATGTGGCTATTGTTAAATAACAGAGGCAAGGGGATAGTTACACATATATCTGACAAAGAACATATCCAGAATATATACAAAAGCACAAATTAAAAATTAAAGGACTAATAACTCCCTCACAGCAGGTGAAATGCTGAATAGACACTTTACAAAAGAAGATATAAGAATGGCAAATAGGTACATGAAAAAGCACTCAAAAAATTTAATGCAAATGAAAACCACAATGAGATACCATTTTATAATTACAAACATAGCTAAAATCAAAAAAGACTAACATCACCAAATGGCAAGAATATGGGACAAATTAAACTCTCATACATTATGGTAGGAGTGAAAATGTTATAATCACTTGAGAGAATTATTTCACAACTTGCTTTTTCTATTATTTTATCATTTTTCCTTCCATTACTTCTTCATATAAACAGACAGGTGTGTGTGAGTGTGTATAAATGCCCAGTGACATACAAAACACACATGTTTGTGTGTATGTGTGCATCGTCCCTTCTTAGATATGAAGTAGTACACTACATAGTTTTCTCCAAGGAGAAAATACTTGAGGCCTGATTATTGAGACAGAGTCAGATTAGAGAAAGGCAATAGAAAAGTGAATGTTAACATTTTATCCTTTTGATTCTTATTTTAACTAAAAGAAACTCAAGCAGTCTTATACCCATAAAGCCATATCTGTATCAGAGTAACACTTAAATAAATGTGAGTAGATGAGAATTTCAATTTTTACTCCTTAAATATGTAAACATAGGATTTGAAAGTAGTAGTATTTTTTTTATACCAATAACCCACTCCCCACCATGGCATCTTGTCCCTCAATCCCTTCCTTCTTCTGTTTCGTATGTAGTCTCTGATGAGAAATATAGTTCTACCATGTTTTATCACAAATAATGTGAGCAAACTTATAATGTGAAGAAATGGTGAAAATAAATAAAACTGTTCTGGCATAGCATGCTAATGCATATACCACAATGTCTCATAACATTTCCAGAAGTGAATTTTAGCCTCATTCAGTCATCTTTTCATATTACAGGAAATCACATTGTTCTGTTCATTTTCTTTCATTCTCTTCATTTTTTTAAATCTCCTATTTATGTGTATAAAAACAGTCTGAAAATGTTACTTTGGTAGTTATTCATGCATTCCTATTCTTTGGTTTAACATGTTATCCCATTCCTCCATTCACCAGAATGATGATGACATTTTACCAGGAAATTACAAAACTTAAATTTTATATATCACATTGATCTACTGGTAAATACGTTTGACTTACATTCCAACTATATAAAATCAATGCCTACCTTAAGTGCAGATTCCATGTGATAAGAAATAGAAATTGAAGTCAGTAACATAAGTAAGCCATAGCACTCTTACAAAAATAATACTCTTACAAAAATAACATGCAGAAGTCTTGCAAGGTTAGTGGAAAAACTTGCATGGATTATTTGCAAAAAAAATAGTAATAATATATATATACTTTTTTTTGTTCAAAGAATTCTCCTATGCAGTGTGTACCCTTTTCTTTCCTCAAAAGTTTTTTTTTTTGGGGGGGGGGCAGGAAAAGAAGAGAAGTATTTGGTACAATCACTTTAAAATTGCTCTGCATTTTTTAAAATGGGTCAGATGAAAAAGAGATGCATGGATAAAAATTGTTGAGAAGCACAAGTAGTGATAAAAGAAAGTTAGCCTAGATTAATTAACTGTAAGAATAATTCATAATGTTGATTAACTATAATTACTAACAGCTTTGATATTTCATCAAGTGAGTAGAAAGAGTAGAGGTAACTACCGTTTTCAATGCTCAGTACATAATCTTTACTGGGTAAGTTTAATAATAGAACTTTGATTAAAACAAAATATTTAGGCAACGTGCAAAATTTATAGTGAGTTTTGTTTATTAGAATGAATTTGTTTAAAAGAAGTTTGTTTTTCAGGGAGAATTTTTTTTATTGTGGCCCATATCACTGTAAGAAAACTCAAAATTTGAAATTTATCCTGATTAAAAGACTTTATAATGCATATCACAACTCATTCCTCTAGGAGTTATCCAGTAGCCAGAATCTAGAAAAAACATATAGTTAAGGTCTTTCATATAAATGTGTATATTATTAGGGTGTATGAATATGCTATCATGGCTCTTCCTTTCATGCTTACATATTCCACCTCCTTTCACACACTTAATTCAATAAACAAATGGGTAAGAGCTGATAGAAACCCCATTGATCTATATTTTATAGAAGTCACAGGAGAAACAAAGAACAGAGTATTAAATTCTTAATGAAATCCAGACTTGCTGGAGCAATGGAAACTGGATGAACCACTGAAACTATTACCCTGAGATCATCTTTAAACCTTAAACCTCAAACCAAAACTATCCCCTAAAGTCTTTGAATCAAACAATAGCATAGCTTATTAGTAAAATGTCTGCTTTGAGCATTGTGCTCTTTTAAATAATTATTTATTTGGGATCAAGTTGACAATAGCTACTCAAAGGGTTAGATGAGAAGCTTAGGGGAAAGTGAGTTTATGTTAACGGTGGTGGAATAATTTGGAAGAGGATAGCAAGAACGGTTGCACAACTTGAAGAACATAATCAATGTCACTAAATTGTGCATGTAGAAATCATTGAAATAGTGTATCTTCTGCTGGGCACATTTTCACCTAAAAAAAATAAAATCGTACAATTTTTTTAAAAAAGAAAATTCTTTGTCTTCTTGAATAATTTTTTTTTAATTTTCAAAGTAAATTAACTATTCTAAGAAAGGAAAGCACTTAACCTATGATGAAAATGTAGTGTATAGAAATAGGATCTACTAAAAGACCACAATTTTCATATCAACATGAAACTAATAAATTAATTTCATCCAAGTCGCTTAGTTTCTCACATCTCCTCAGTTCATCTCCCTGAAATGTAAAATCAGATAGTTGAGTCTGTCAAAGCCTATCTTTTAGCTAAAATTACGTTTTAACTTCCACATTTTCAAAGCTATGCCAACTCAAAGAACATTTAATAATTCTGATCTTTTTGGAAGTTGTTCCCTTACAGGTATAAGTTGTCTGAGGACTCTTAATGTGACTTTGGAGACCTGGAAGGCGATGAACTGGATGCGGAGGCAGTTGGAAGCAGCCTTTAAGGGAGGCCCAGAAGGCAGTGAGCCTAGAATGGGAATTTGGAGCAGCTTTAAGGGTGGCTCAGAAGGAGAGTTGGGTATAGGGTTTTAGCAGCTTTTAGGGAGACCAGGAGGTGAGCAGGGCAGTTTGGAACCACTACGGGACATGAACTTTTCTGTCAGTTTGTCATCCTGTGGTGGCTTGCATGTTGCTATGAGGCTGGAGCCTATGCCACCAATGTTGCAAAAGACAGCAGGATTACCCATGGTGGATAGGTCTCAGCAGAGCTTCCAGACTACAACAGACTCAGATAAGGAAGAGGCAATCCACTTCTCAAAGAACTGGCCAATGAAAATCTTATGAATAGCAGTGAAACGTTGTCTGACACATTACTGGAAAAGTTTATGAATAGCCCTTAAACATTGATATAGTGATGAGATGAGCTCCTCAGGTCAGAAGGAACTCAAAATATGACTGGGGAAGAGTTGCTTCTCAGAATAGAGCTAACCTTAATGATATGGATGAAGTAAAGCTTTCAGGACTTCCAATTGCTGACATGGTATGACTCAAAATGAGAAGAAACAACTACAAACATCCATTAATCATTGGAACATGGAATGTACGAAGTATGAATCTAGGAAAATAGAAAGTTGTCAAAATGAAATGGAACACATAAAAATTGATATCCTGGGCATAAGGGAGCTGAAATTAACTGGTTTTGGCCATTATCAATTAGACCAAATGATCTACTATGCTGGGAATGACAAAGTGAACAGGAATGGTGTGGCATTCACCATCACAAAGAATGTTTCAAGATCTATCCTGAAGTACAATTCTGTCAGTGATAGGACAATATACATACAACTATAACGAAGACCAGTTAATACCACTATTATTCAAATTTATGCACCAACCACCAAAACCAAAGATGAGGAAATTGAAGATTTTTACCAACTTCTGTAGTCTGAAATTGACCAAACATGCAATCAGGATGTGTTGATTATCGATGGGTATGGTGGTTATGTTTTGGTGTCACTTGGCTGGGCCTGGTTGAGTGGCTGGGCAGCTGGTGGTAGTTATTCCCCATGATGAGACTGGCAATCAACTCCATGGTGGGATCTACCACAAGCAGCTGAGTAACTGCTTTGGGTATGTGGTCTGCATCCTCTGTATAAGAAGCAGCTGGGAATGGTCTCTAGCATATGGCACATCTGGACCCTGCATGTAGCCGTGTCATTGTTCAGCAGCCTGCCATGCTCTGCCAACCTTGGGACTTACAACGGACTTAAATTAATGGCCTGCTGTGTGATTTGGTAATATTGGGGTGGTGCCTTTTTATTTGTCAACCCTGGGGCTTCTCAGCCTCAGCAGCCAGCAGCTGTCTGAGTGAAGAAATGCCTCTAGCTACAGTGGAGTGGGAGCAGGAGGCAGAGCTGGACACTAAGGTTGAGGGGCTTTCACCCAGACCCTAGAGACTGGCATTTTGAACTTGGTTGTAAAGCCTCCAAATTGTGAGAGAATAAACTCCTGTTTGTTAAGGCCATCTCATTTGTAGCATATTTCTTGTCCGAGCAGAACTAGGTAACCAGATCAATGAGAGTTCAAAATGGAGTCTCATCAGTAATCACCATGCTAATTCCCTCTAGCATCTTAGTGCTTGAATAACTAGGTACGGCAGTTTGAATTAGGGATTCTGGTGCTCTGAACATCTCACTGAGTCAGAGTGCACTAAATTCAGGGGAGTAGAATTAGAAAGGAGAAAGACACAGGGGAAAAAAAATAACAAGATAAGGAGATCTATCTTGCAGAGCACTGACAGGAAGGGGAGAAAGACCATCTGAGACCTCCCTGGGTTAGGGAAGAAGATACACCATACCAGCATACCAGCAACCACACCAGCATACCAGCAATCACCCCAATGATCTACCTTCAGCACCTAATTTTATTGGTAACTTGGGTTGGTTAGATGCAAATGGGCATGTCCAGTGCTGCTGAAACACAAGCAGAGTGTCCATTTGTGCTGCAAAAGGGCGGGCCCGGGGAGGTACCCCCACAATGATCAGGCTTTGGTCAGCTTAGTGGCACTGAGGGGCCCATTCATGACTTTGTCAATAATATTGGGACCACAGCTTACAAGCAAGCACTGGCCTGACTCCAGCACCACTGAAATCAAGCCAATCTTTGGTGCTGCATATTGGTGGGCCCAGAGAGGAAATCCTGTAGCAGATCATGGAGCTGGGCAGTTGCCTTGGATCAGCTTGTTGGTGCCAAGGAGCCTTGGGAGAAGGATTTGTGCATGTCTCTGAGCCTGGTGGAAAGTGGTAATTCCATAACAACTGGAGTTTTTGCTGAAATTTAGCTGCAGGCCTATGCATAACAGTATGACGTCATCACTAGCAGCCTGCTCAAAGCCCTAGAAACAGCCCCTAGTAATGGAGAGCTTTCCTTCTTCTGCTGTTCTGCTATCACCTTCTCAGCCAATAACCTCACTTATCCTATAGAAGAAACCACATTCAGCCACCATAATACCTACCAGTTAGAATTCTAAATCCTCTTTAAGACAAACAGAAACCCATACCCACATTCCACACAGTGATTCCACCATCACAAAGAAAAGTGCAGAGCAACCCAGCCTACCTCAATTAATAACTAAAAAAATACACCAGATTCAATTTTTCAAAATACTAAACCATAAACCAAGACAAAACAAATCAATACATAACCAAAAGTTAAAGACAACCTCAAAATGTCTAGGAAACCATGTTGTTGTTGTTGTTGTTGTTATGTGCCGTCAAGTCAGACCTGACTCAGCGACCTCTCCTTGGGTTTCTGAGGCAGTATCACTATGGAAGTAGATTGCCCCATCTTCCTTCCGAGGAGTGGCTGGTGGGTTTGAACCACCAGCCTTCTGGTTAGC
>NW_006921827.1:4512835-4519072 GCF_000298275.1 Orycteropus afer afer | reverse complement strand
AAAAAAAAAAAAAAAAATTGAGAAAATTGTGGAAGACCTGCTAATGGGAAAATTCCCCTGTATCATGAAGGAAGAAAAGAAGCTCATAGAAACCCATACAAGACAGATCCCAAGAGAAAAACACCGAGGCATATTATAATCAAACCTTCCAAAACCAAAGACAAAGAAAACATTTTGAAAGCTGCCTGGGACAAAAGAAATATTACTTATAGTAAACAAACAATTAGGCTGAGCTCCAATTACTCAGCAGAAACCATGTAGGAAAGAAGACAATGGGATGGCATATACAAAACACTGAAGGAAAAGAACTTCCAACCAAGAATCCTATATCCAGCCATATTATCCATCATATATAAGGGCGAAATCAAGGCATTACAGACAAACAGAACTTAACAGATTTTGTGAAAAACAGGCCAACCCTACAAGAAACGCTCAAGGAAGTTCTTCCAATAGAGAATCCACAACAGAAATCAACAAAATCAGGATACACGGCATCAATACTAAAACCAGATTAGAAATAGAAACTCCAAATAAGACCAGAAAATATTTTACACTAAAAACCAAGGAAGTCAATCAACACATAGCAACAGCAACTACTCTAGTAGAGTGAATAAAACTTCTAGGTACAAACTTCCAAATGGAGAGGAAAACAGGACAATGTCTTCACAGTACACACTGTTGTAAAAATGTAGAAATGGGAATGTACTCCAAGGTTACCACAGAGAAAATTAACAATCTCCCTAAGCAAATCCAGAAGAAAGGAAAACATATGGGTTTAATAAGACAAAACCAACAATAAAGAAGAAAATGGAGAAAGCACTAGCCAACAAACCAAATTCAGCACAGAAAAGTATATGGACCAAGGAAATGCCAACAACACAACAAAAAACACAATAGAATGACAGCAATCAATTCCTATCTACCACTAATCACACTCAATGTGAATGGACCAAATGCACCTATCAAGAGAAAGAGAGTGGCAGTCTGGATAAGAAAAGAAGATCCATCAATATGCTGCCTACAAGAGACTCACCATAGACACAAAGATAAAAACAAATTAAGAGTTAAAGGATGGAAAAAAATATACCAAGCCAATGGAAACCAAAAAAGAGCAGTAAGGCAGTATTAATTTTCTGATAAAATAGACATTAAGGTGAAAATCACTATAAGAGACAAAGAAGGACATTATTTGATGCTGAAAGGGTCAATTGACAAAGAAGACATTACAATAATAAATATTTATGCACCCAATGAAAGCGCTCCAAAATATGTGAAGCAAATATTAACTAAATGAAAAGGGATAACAGACAACTCTACAATAGTAGTAGGAGACTTTAACACACCACTTTCAAAGAGGGACAGGTCAACTAGAAAAAAACTCAAAAAAGATACAGAAGAACTCAACAATGCAATCAACCAACTCGACCTCATAGACATATACAGAGCATTTCACCCAACAAAAACACAATTCACATTCTTCTCCAGTGCACCTGGATCCTTCTCCAGAATAGACCATATATTAGGACATAAAACAAGCCTCAATAAATCAAAAGTATTGAAATACTACAAAGCTTCTTTCAGACCACAATGCTGTACAATTAGAAAATAATAATAGGAAGAGCAAGGAAAAAGCATCAAACATATGCAAGCTGAACAACTCACTGCTCAAAAACAACTGGGTAATAGAACAAATAAAAACTGAAATTAAAAAAAAAAAAAAAACAAGAAACAAATGAGAATGAAGATACATCATACCAAAATCAATGGGACACAGTGAAAGCAGTACTCAGAGGACAGTTTACAGCAATAAATGCATACATCAAAAAAGAGGAAAGAAACAAAATCAACACTCTAATGCATCAACTTCAACAACTAGAAACAGAACAACAAAAGAATCCTACAGCATCTAGAAGCAAGGAAATAATAAGAATCAGAGCAGAAATAAATGAAACAAAAAACAAAAAAATAGAGAAAATAAAAAAAAAAAAGCTGGTTCTTTGAAAAGATTAATAAAATTGATAAACCACTGGCAGATTTAACAAAAGAAAAGACAAGATAAAAATCACAAGAACAGTAATCGAAAACTGTGTCAACACAACAGAACCAACTGAAATAAAAGCGATACTGACAGAATATTATGAAAAATGGTACTCCAACAGATTTAAGAACCTAGAAGACATGGACAAGTTTCTAGAATCACAAGACCTACCTAACTATCCATCCCAATCAGAGATACAATACTTGAACAGACCTACAACAAAAGAAGAAATTGAACAGGTCATATAAAAAATTTCCACAGAGAAAAGTCTTGGCTGTGATGGCTTCACTGGAGAATTTTATCAAATATTCAGAAAAAAGTTGACACCTATGCTACTCAAGCTATTCCAGAGCATAGAAAAAGAATACTCCCAAACTCATTTTATGAAGCAAGCATAACACTAATACCAAAACCAGGGAAAGACACCACTAGAAAGGAAAACTATAGACCAACATCCCTCATAAACATAGATGCAAAAATTTTTTTAAAAAATCCTAGCCAACAGAATCCAACAACATATCAAAAATTAATACACCCAGACCAAGTGGGATTCATACCAGGTTTACAAGGGTGGTTCACCATCAGAAAATAAATCAATGTAATCCACCACATAAACAAAATAAAACAAAAGAACCATATGATTATATCAAACGATGCAGAAAAGGCATTTGATAAAATCCAACATACAATCCGCTCAGAACTCTTAGCAAAATAGGAATGGAAGGGAAATTCGTCAACATAAAAAAAAAAAAAAAGGGGGTATATATGCAAAGCCAACACCCAACATCATTATTAGTGGATAAAGACGCAAGGCATTCCCCTTACAAACAGGAACCAGACAGGGATGCCATCTATCACCACTTCTATTTAACATTGTATTGGAAGTTCTGGCCAGGCCAATAAGGCAAAAAAGATAAATAAAAGGCACAGAAATCAGCAAAGAGGAACTAAAACTATCTCTACTTGGAGATGATATGATCTGTACATAGAAAACCCAAGGGACACAATAAAACAAAAAACTACTGGAACTAATAAGAAAGTGGCAGGATAGAAGGCCAACACACAAAATGAGTTCGATTCCTCTACATGAACAGAGTCCTCTGATAAAAAAAATGAGGGAAAAAAATACCATTTACAAGGTACTAAAAAGATAAAATATCTAGGAATAAATCTCACCAGACACACAAAAGACCTATACAAAGAAAACTATAAAACACTGCTACAACAAACAATAAGGGCACTACATAAATGGAAGAACCTACCTTGGTCATGGATAGGTAGACTGAATATTTTGAAAATGTCAATAATACCTTACCTAAAGCAATCTACACATTCAACACAATCCTGATTCAGATCCCAACAAATTTTTTTAAGGATATAGAAAAATCAATTATTAATTTCATATGGAAAGGAAAGGGACTTAGGAGAAGCAGAGCACTTCTGAGAAGAAAAACAAAGTGGGAGGTCTCACATTCCCAGATCTTAAGAACTACTGTACAGCGACACTAGTCAAAACGGCATGGTATTGGTACAATGATACACAGATAGACCAATGAAACAGAATCGAAAGTCCAGATATAGACCCATCCGTCTATGGAGAACTGATCTTAAACAAAGGTCCAGAACCCATTAAATGGGGAAGAGATACCTCTTTAATAAATGGTGTTGGCAAAACTGGATATCCACCTGCAGAAAAATGAAACAAGACCCATACATCACCCCATGCATGAAAACAAAGTCAAGATGGATCAAAAACTTAAATGTAAAACCCAAAACTATAAAATTCATCAAAGATAAAATAGGGGCAAATCTGGGAGCTCTAATTTACAGCCTAAATAGACTATCAAGCATAACCCAGAATGTACAGGAGGTAGAAGAGAAGCTAGATGACTGGGACCTTTTAAAAATTAAATTCTTATGTGCATTGGAAGACTTCATCAAAAGGGTAAAAAGAGAATCTACAGATTGGAAGAAAATATTTGCCTATGACATATCTGATAAAGGACTTATCTCCAATATCTACAGAAAACTTCAGTACCTCAACAGCTAAATGACAAATAACTCAATTCACAAATGGGCAAAAGATGTGAATGGATACTTCATCAAAGAAGATATACAGGCAGCCAACAACCACGTGAGAAAATGCTCGTGATCATTAATCATTTTGTAGTTGTTGTTATGTGCCGTCGAGTCGGACCGACTCACAGCAACCCCTCCTTGGGTTTCCGAGACAAGTATCACTACGGAATTAGATTGTCCCATCTTCCTTCCAAGGAGTGGCTGGTGGGTTTGAACCACCACCCTTCTGGTTAGCAGTCAAGTGCTTTAGGCACTATGCTACCAGAGCTCCTTCATTAATCATTAGAGAGATGCAAATCAAAACAACAATGAGATATCATCTCACCCCAGCAATAACAGCAAAGTTCAACAGGTCAGAAAATAACAAATCCTGGTGAGGTTGCAGAGAGATTGGAACTCTTGTGCACTGTTGGTGGGATTGTAAAATGTACAACCATTGTGGCAAATGGTATGGCTTTTCCTAAAAAAAGTGAAAACAGAAGTACCATTTGACCCAGAAATTCCATTACTAGGAATATATCTTAAAGAGGTGAGAGCGCACGAACAGACATATGTACACCTATGTTCATCACAACACAATTCACTATAGCAAAGAGATGAAAACAACCTAAATGCCCATCAATGAATGAGTGGACAACCAAATTATGGTACAGGCACACAATGGAATACTATGCTACATTAAAGAACAATGAGGGATATGCGAATCATCTCACAATGTGGAGGAACCTAGAGGACATTATGCTGAGTGAAATAAGTCAATCACAGAAAGACAAGTAGTGCATGAGCCCATTATTATAAAAAGACAAAGACAGTTTGCTTGGGAAAGGAAACTCACTTTGTAGGTTACCAGGACAGGGAGGGAAGGAGAGGGATTAATTTCAGGCTAGTTGGGGCCCACACACTGATGTGGGCCAGGGAGGGATATATGGAAAGGATCTGTGACCACCATGACAACATTAGGAAAAGGGAGGATACCAAATTGTGCACAAAAGAGGTAGATAACAGATGCTAATACCAACCAATGTGTCCACAATGCTGCATTACCATTAACACCAAACATCAGGCTACAGATAAACACAGAAACACCTGAGAGGATCAGATGAGGGTCAGTGAACAGGAATATACTCTAGACCAAGGTAAGATTCAGCTGAGGCTAACCTTGCACAGACACCAGTGATACAAAATACCTGCAATCCTTACAGAAACAATAGAAGACAGACACAGAGTAATCCCTCACAGACACTCAGATACTATGGAAGAGAGATCCAATAGATCCACCGTCTAAGGACCATAGTACTGGGGGACACCAGACTCCAACTGGCACAACAAAAGAGATAAAAGCCTTGTTTGCATCCTACATTGTTGAATAGTGACTAGGGTCTTAAAAGCTTCCAAGCCATTATCTAAGATGCAGCTAACAGTCTCCTAGTATCAGAAATGAAGAAGAGTGCAAAAAAAAACCAATGGCATGTGGAAGCAATCAGCCATATGACACAATGGCCCTTGAGACCAGAAGAACTAGATGGTGCCTGGCTACCAATGCCAACCACTCAAGAAAGGATCAAATCTGGAGTTCCTATATAGAGTGGGAGGAAAAATATGGAACAAAATCCAAAAACTCAATAATGACCAGCATTATTGGTCAGATGAAATCTAATGAGACCCCTAATACTATGGCCCTGGAATACTTTCTGTGCCTGGAATAAAACGTACCCTCAGGGGCTGGCTCTCATCCCAATAGTTAACAAGATGTACATGCAGACCACTCAACCCAGGATGACATACCCACATACTCTATGGTAATACATCCCTTAGAGCAATAGACAACGGGGCACCAGAGGACCAACACTCAAATTGAGGAAATTCAGGACCAACAGAAGTACATAAATACGAGGGGCACTTGGGGAGGGTTAAAGGGTAGGGAGGGGAGGAGACTGGGTTAGGGTTGGACATGGTAAATGGGGAGTGAAACTAAATGTACACGTAATGTTGAATGTAAAACAAGCTCTTAAAAAAAAAAAAAAAAAGATGTGTTGATTATCACTGGTGATTGGAATGCAAAAGTTAAAAACAAAGAAGAATCACCCGTAGGTGGAAAATGTGGCCTTGGTGATAAAAAT
>NW_006921827.1:4507142-4512135 GCF_000298275.1 Orycteropus afer afer | reverse complement strand
TAATTAGTCCTAGAGACTGATACACCATGCGATACACAGTCTGTATGACTATGAGACCAGAAGAACTAGATGGTGCCTGGCTACCACTGTCAACCACTTGGAGGGGGATCTATGTAGGAGATCATGGACAGAGAGGGAGAACAATGTGGAACAAAACTCAAAATCATTTGGGGGGAATAAAAAAAGGGGGAAACAGTTTTGCTGGTCTGATAGAACCTGGTGGAATTCCTGAGGCTATGGCCCCTACCTGCCCTTCAGGTCTGGAATTGAGCCCATAACAAAGGACAGGTATATGAGTTGAACAATTTCCTGAGGTAGATACAATCCTTGGAGAGACCAAACATGGGCGAAAGAAGGGCTTTTTATGCACAGGGAGACAGCTCAGGGGGCAGGAGTGCATGAGGGATGGACACAGGGAAGAGAAACGATCAGGAGGAAGTGGGAGGGGAGCTGTTGCATTGGGGTAAATTTTAGTCAATGTCATGAGACAAAGTGCATGTGAATTGTTGTATGGAAAGTGAATTGCTCTGTAAATTTTCACTCATCACAATAAAAAGAAAGAAAGAAAGGAAAGGAAAGGAAAGAAAGAACATCATCTAAGAAAAAAGCAAGAGGTCATTCAAAAGACCTTCGCAAAGGAAGAAAAGACCAAAATAGATGTTAGAAGAGACTCTGAAACTTGCCCTTGAATGGAGAGTAGCTAAAGACAATGGGAGTAATGACAAGATAAAAGAGCTGAACAGAAGATTTCAAAGAGCAGCTCGAGAAGACAAAGTCAATTATTATAATGAAATGTGCAAAGACCTGGAGTTAGAAAACCAAAAGGGAAGAACATACTCGGCATTTCTCAAGCTGAAAGAACTGATCAAAAAATTTAAGCCTTGAGTAGCAATACTGAAAGATTCTATGGGCAAAATATTTAATGATGCAGAAAACATCAAAAGAAGATGGAAGGAATACACAGAGTCACTGTACCAAAAAGAATTGGTTGATGTTCACTCATTTCAGGAGGTGGCATCCAATCAAGAACCAACGGTACTGAAGGAAGAAGTCGAGACTGCACTGAAGGAATTGGCAAAGAACAAGGCTCCAGTAATTGATGGAATACCCATTAAGATGCTTCAACAAACAGATACCACTCTAGAGGCACTCACTCAGCTATGCCAAGAGATTTGGAAGACAGCTACATGGCCAACTGATTCGAAGAGATCCATATTTGTACCCATTCCAAAGAAAGGTGATCCCAAATAATGTGGAAATTATCGAACAATACCATTAATATCACGTGCAAGTAAAATCTTACCTAAGATAATTAAATAACTGTTGCAGCAGTATATTGACAGAGACCTTCCAGAAATTCAAGCTGGATTCAGAAGAGGATGTGGAATGAGGGATATCATTGCTGATGTCAGATGGATCTTGGCTCAAAGGAAAGAATACCAGAAAGATGTTTACTTATGTTTTAATGACTATGCAAAAGCATTCAATTGTGTGAATTGTAACTAATTATGGATAACAGTGAGCAGAATGGGAACTTCAGAACACTTAATTGTACTCATGAAGAACCTGTACATAGACCAGGAGATTGTCATTCAAACAGAACAAGGGGATACTGCATGGTTTAAAATCAAGAAGGGAGTGTATCAGTTGTATCCTTTCACTATACTTATTCAATTTGTATGCTGAGCAAATAATCCAAGAACCTGGATTATGGAAAGAAGAATGTAGCATCAGGGTTAGAGGAAGACTCATTAACAACCTGTGATACACAGATGACACAGCTTTGCTTGCTGAAAGTAAGGATGACTTGAAGCACTTTTGATGAAGACTAAAGACTACAGTCTACAGTATAGATTCCACCTCAATATAAAGAAAACAAAAATCTTCACAACTAGGCCAATAAACAGCATCATGATAAATGAAGAAAAGATTGAAGTTGTCAAATATTTCATATTACTTGGTTCTACAATCATCACCAATGGAAGCAGCAGTCAAGACATCAGATGACATACTGCATTGGGCAAATATGCTGTAAAAGACCTCTCTCAAGTGCTAAAGATCAAAGATGTCTCTTTGAAGACTAAGGTATGCTAAACCCAAGCCATGGTAATTTCAATTGCCTCTTATGCATGTGAGAGCTGGACAATGAATAAGGAAGACCTAAGAAGAGTTGATGCTTTTGAGTTTTGGTGTTGGTGAAGAATACTGAGAGTATCATGGACTGCTAAAAGAACTAACAAATCTTTCCTGGAAGAGGTGCAGCTGGAATGCTCCTTGGAAGTGAGAATGGCCAGACTTTGTCTCACCTACTTTGGTCATATTTTCAGAACAGACCATTCCTTGGAGAAGGATATAATGTTCAGTAAAATGGAGGATCAATAAAAAAAAAAAAGGGAAGCTATTTTTATCATTGTAAGTGATTTGTGTCATTAAAATTTGGTGTGACATAGCATGTTTAGTGATTTGATGATGTCCTTTAGTACTAAAACAACAACTACAAAATATCCACAAGGATGCCATGTCACAGTTTATGTTTGCATAATACACAATGTTGTTATTGTTCTTGTTATGTGCCGTCGAGTCAGACCCGACTCATAGCGACCCCTCCTTGGGTTTCCAAGGCAGTATCACTACGGAAGTACACTGCCCCATCTTCCTTCCGAGGAGTTGCTGGTGGGTTTGAACTGCCAGCCTTCTGATTAGCAGTCCAGTGCCTTAGGCACTATGCCACCAGAGCTCCCAATACACAGTATGTTATTTATTTTAAAAACATTTATTTAAAAAAAATTGTTTCTTCAGTTGTGAAGAAAAACTAGACTAAAAATAACAAAAATTAAAACATTTCGATTCATTTCCACATCAAGATGGTATTTTTATAATTTGGTAAGTGATTCTTTGTTATTTGTTCTCAGTCTACTTTAAGCCAATTATCACTACTACTTAAACTATACTGACTCTCACTAAATTATTATGAGCCAAAAGACTTTCTAATCACTTGACCAGCTTCTATGTAGGGTTCTAGAAAAATTCATCTATTTTCTAGTCACGAATAGCCTGAAATCAACTTCCATTTAGTAGCATCCTGAAGTCTTTACCATTGGAAGACACATATAAGCACTCTCGTTTCTGGAGCAGCCTTACTTCTATGACTTTTCATAAACAAGATTCATTATCTTAGCTTAGATGAGCTACACTTTGAAAGCCAAAAAACAAACAAACAAGCAAACAAACTCACTGCCATTAAATCAATTCTAATTCACAGAGACCCAAAAGGAGGCACTAAATATTTTCTTCTTGCTCCAATCACTCAATCCACTTTATTCTTTTCATTCCCTTAACTTAGCTCAACAATCTATTAGTGTAAAGAGTCCATCTTTGGCACAAGAAAGATCTGCTTTTAACACAAGCTTTGCTACTCACATTCAAAGTTCTGTAATGTTAATTTTATTTTATTGGACATCCAGTATTATTCTAAATAATGAACACGTACTGTCTCATTAATTTTCAAGAAAATCCTATGAAGTGGGTTCCATTATCATTTCCACTTCACAGATGGAGAGGCAAAGAGAGAGATGAAATCATTTATTCAAGGTTCCAAAATTAGCCATGATAGAGATATTTGACTCTGTCAAGTTTTACTTGAGAGCCAAAGCCATGCACTTCAGTCTCTGCAGGGAGTTGCAGTCAATGACTCACACTCCCAGCCCCTACCACTGTCTACTATGTTCTTAAATCAAAACAAAATAAACTCACTGCCATTGAGTCACAGCAACCCCTTTTTCCGAGGGATATCACTACAGAAGTAGATTGCCCAACCCTTCTGAGGAGTGGCTGGGGGGTTTGAACTGCTAGCCTTCTGATTAGCAGTCAAGTGCCTTAGGCACTATGCCACCAGAGCTCCTGCTATGTTCTTATGCTACCTGAATTCTTAGCCTTGGCTCCTCCACTCCAGCAGCTAACACCCATTATTCAGCTATTTCATTTCTAGACATATACCTGAGAAAAACCCTTGCACATGTGTATCAGGATATACACATAAAGAATATTCATGCTGGGAATTACAAATTGAAGATGAATGGCATCACCTTCACTGTTACAAAAAAGGTTTCAAGAACTATCCTGAAGGACAATGCTGTCAATAATAGGATAATATCAACACACCTACAAGGAAGACCAGTTCACAGTACTATTATTCAAATTTATGCACCAACCACTAAAGCCAAAGACAAGAAAATCAGAAATTTTTATCAACTTCTGCAGTTTGAAATTGATCAAACACATAATCAAGATGTATTAATTATTAGTGGTGATTGTAATGTGAAAGTTAGAAATAATGAAGAATCATGAGTAGTTGGAAAATATGACCTTGGTGATAAACATGATGTTGGAGACTGCACGACAGAGTTTTTCAGGGCCAATGACTTCATTGCAAATAGCTTTTCTTCAACAATATAAATGATGGCAATACATGAGGACCTCAGCAGATAGAATACACAGGGAATAGAAGGACTACAGCTGGAAAGAGGCAATGGAGAAGCTCAAAATCTTCAGGCAAAACAAGGCCAGGAGCTGACTATGGAAAAGACCATCAATTGTTCATGTGCAAGTTCAAGTTAAAGCTAAAGAAAATTAAAACAAGTCCATGAGAGCTGCAATATGTCTTTGATTATATCTCATCTGAATTAAGAGACCACCTGAAGAATGGATTTCATCCACTGAACACCAATAACTGAAAACCAGACGAGTTGTGGGATGATAAGAACATCATACATGTAGAAAGAAAAAGGTCATTAAAAAGACAGGAAAGAAAGAAAAGACCAAAATAGATATCAAAGAGACTCTAAAACTTGCTCTTAAATAGAGAATAGCTAAAGCAAATGGAAGAAATGACAAGATAAAAGAGTTGAATAATAGATTTCACATGCAAAGACCCAAAAGGGAAGAACATGTTTGGCATTTCTTAAGCTGAAAGAAATGAAAAAAAAAAAAAAAA
>NW_006921827.1:4477217-4487687 GCF_000298275.1 Orycteropus afer afer | reverse complement strand
TAGTCCTAGTGACTGGTACACCATCCGATCTGCAGCCTATATGACTATGAGACCAGAAGAAATAGATGGTGCTCAGCTACTACTGTCAACCACTTGGAAGAGGATCTTTGTAGGAGATCCTGGATAGACAGGGAGAACAATGTGGAACAAAACTCAAAATCATTTGGGAAAAAAAAAAAAAAGCGGGGAACAGGTTTGCTGGCCCGTTGGAGCCTGGAGGAACCACTGAGACTATGGCCCCTAGCTGCTCTTCAGATCTGGAATTGAACACACACCTGTGGCTTCCAGCCAAACAATAGACAGGCATATCACTTGAGCATTTACCTGAGGTAGATAGACTCTTTGGAGAGAACAAGTATGAGAGAAAGAAAGGGTGCTTAGGCATAGGGAAACAGCTCAGGGGTAGGAGTACATGGAGGGATGGACACAGGGAAGAGGTAACTATCAGGAGGAAGTGGGAGGGGAGATGTTGCATTGTGGTAAATTGTGGTCAATATCATGAGACAAAGTGTATGTGAACTGCTGTATGGAAAGTGTATTTGTTCTTCAAATTTTCACCCAAATCACAATAAAAAGAAAAAAAAAAAAGTTCAAGCTGATACTAAAGAAAATTAAAACAAGTCCACAAGAGGCAAAATAGGAACTTAATTATATCCCTCCTGAGTTTAGAGACCATCTGGAGAATAGATTTGATCCATTGAACACTAATGACTGAAAACTAGACAAGTTGTGTGATGACATCAAGAACATCATACATAAAGAGAGAAAAATGTTGTTTAAAAGACAGGAAACAAAGAAAAGATCATAAGAGATATCAGAAGGGACTCTGAAACTTTGAATCGAAGAGTAGCTAAAAAGCAAATGGAAGAAATGACAAGATAAAAGAACTGAACAGAAGATTTCAAAGAGCAGCTTGAGAAGACAAAGTCAAATATTATAATAAAATGTGGAAATACCTGGAGATAGAAAAACAAAAGAGAAGAATACACTTGGCATTTCTCAAGTTGAAAGAAATCAAGAAAAAATTCAAGCCTTGAGTTGTAATACTGACAGTTTCTATGGGTGAAATATTGAATGATGCAGGAAGAATCTAAAGAAGATGGAATACACAAAGTCACTGCACAAAAAAAAAAAGAATTGGTCTATATTCAAATATTTCAGGAGGTGGCAAATGATCAAGAACTAATGGTACTGAAGGAAGAAGTCAAAGCTGCACTAAAGGAATTAGTGAAAAACAAGGATCCAGGAATTGATAGAATATCCATTGAGATGTTTCAAAGAACAGATGCTGTGCTGGACGTACTTACTAGCGTATGGCAAGCATTTAGAAGACAGCTATCTGGCCAAGTGACTGGTAGAGATCCATATTTGTACCCATTCCAAAGAAAAAGGTGATCCAACAAAATATAGAAATCATCAAACAATAGCATTAATATCACATGTAAGTAAAATTTGGGGGAAGATAACTCAAAATATTTTCCAGCAGTATATTGACAGGGAACTTCCAGAAATGCAAGTTGGATTCAGAAGAGGATGTGGAATGAGGGATATCATTGCTGATATCAAATGGTTCTTGGCTGAAAACAAACAATACCAGAAATATGTTTACTTGTATTTTATTGACTATGCAAAGGCTTTCAACTTTGTTTTGGATAAAAATTATGAGAAGAATGGGAATCCAGAACACTTAATTGTGCCCATGAGGAACCTATACATAGACCAGAAAACTTTCATTCAAACAGAGCAAAGGGATGCTGCGTGGTTTAAAATCAGGACAGGGGTGAATCAGGGTTGTACCCTTTCACCACACTTATTCAATCTGTATGCTAAACAAATAATCCAAGAAGCTGGATTATATGAAGAAGAATGTGGATGGCATCAAGATTGGAGGAAGACTCATTAATAACCTGCAGTATGCGGATGACACAACCTTGCTTGCTTGAAGTGAAGATGACTCAAAGCACTTACTGAAGAAGAACAAAGACTACAATCATCAGTATGGATTACATCTCAACATAAAGATAATGAAAATTCCCACTAGACCAATAAGCAGCATCATGATAAATGGAGAAAAGATTGAAGTTGTCAAAGATTTCATATTACTTGTATCCACAATCAACACGCAAGGATGCAGCAGTCAAGAAATCAGACATTGTATTGCACTGGCTAAATCTGCTGCAAAAGAACTCTTTAAAGCATTGAAGACCAAAGATGTCACTTTAAAGACTAAGGTACACCTAAGCCCAGCTATATGTTTTCAATGGTCTCATATGCATGTGAAAGGTGGACAATGAATAAGGAACACTGAAGAAGAGATGATGCTTTTGTATTGTGGTGTTGGTAAAGAATACTGAAAATACCTGGGCCTACCAGAAGAACAACAAACAAATCTGTCCTGGAAGAAGTGCAGCCAGAATGCTCCTTGGAAGCAAGAATGACTTCCTATGGTCATACTTCAGAAGCAAACAGTCCCTGGAGAAGGATATAATATTTGGTAAAATACAGGTCAGAGTGAAAGGGGAAGCCCTTCAATGAGATGGATTGAGACAATGACTGCAACAATGGGCTCTGGTATAGCAAGGATTGTGAGGCTGGCACTGGACTATTTGTTCTGTTGTACAGAGGGTTGCTATGAGTTGGAGCCAACTCAACAGCTCCTAACAACAACAACAACACCCAATGCCAACCACTAAAACTGATCACAATAGGAAATTCTGAATAGAGTGGGAGAAAAAATATATAACAAAACTCAAAATAATAATAAGAAGAAGACGACCAGGCTTATTGGCCTGATAGAGAATGGCCTCTAGTCACCTTTCAATCTTGAATCTGAACTCATTGCTGTGGCCCAACTTTCAGTCAAACAGCAGATAGGCTTATGAGATGAATAATAACACCAGAGAGGTACAACTTCTTAGAACAATTAACCATAGGAGATCAAAAAGAAAGCATTTCTCCAAGGATTGAGCTCAGAAGGTAGGAATGGGTAAGAAAGGACAAAGGGAAATAGTAACCACAGGGAGAAAGTTGGAAGAGTACTGTTAAACTGGGGATGCAATTAGTGTCATTAAATAAAATGTATATGAACTGTTGAATGGAAAACCAATTTACTTGGGTGTAAACATTCACCCAAATCACAGTAAAAAGTTAAAGAAATTAAACATAAATTAGAATGATCCCATAACTACACTCCTATAGATATATACTCAACAGAACTGAAAGAAGGAAAGCAAACATACTTCTAAACCACTGTTCATTAATTAAGGCACTATTCCCAGTAGCCAAAGGGCAGAAACAGCCTAACTGTCCAAACACAGAAAAATGGATGAAGAATATGTGGTACATACATATTATATATAAAAAATTATTGACTGATGTTCAACCATTTCAGGAGATAGCATATGATGAAGAACAGATGCTAGTGACAGAAGAAGTTCAAGCTGTACTAAAGGCACTGGTGAAAAACAAGGCTCCAGAAACTGATGAAATACCACTTGAGATGTTTCAATAAATGGATGTAAAGCTGGAAGCACTCATTCATCTATACCTAGAAATTTGGAAGACAGCTGCCTGGACAACTGACTGGAAGAGATCCATATGAAACCCATTCCAAAGAAAGGTGATTCAACAAAATGCAGAAACTACCCAACAATATCACTAACACCACATTCTGAAGATATTAAAAAATAGGTGCAGCCGTACACCCACAGGCAACTTCCAGAAATCAAGCTAGAGGATGTGAAACAAGGGATATCATTGCGGATTTCAGATGGATCTTGGCAGAAAGCAGAGAATACCAGAAAGATGTTTACCTGTGGCTTATTGACTATACAAAGGCATTGAACTGTGTGGATCATAAAAAATTATGGATAATATTGTGAAGACTGGGAATTCCAGAATATTTAATTGTGTTCATGAGGAACCAGTACACAGAATAAAAGGCAGTCATTTTAACAAAACAAGGTAATAGTGCATGGTTTAAGATCAGGAAAGATACATCTCAGGGTTGCATTCTTTCATCATACTTATTTAATCTGTATACTGAGCAAATAATCAGAGAAGATGGACTATATGAAGAAAAATGCAGTATTAGGAGTGGACGAAGACTCTTTTAAAAAGAGTAATATGCAAATAAAAGACTATTCCTAAACATAAAGAAAACAAAAATCCTCATAACTGGACCAATAAGCAACAACATGATAAACAAAGAAAAGTTTGAAGTTGTCAAGGATTTCATTTTACTCAGATCCACAATTAATGTCCATGGAAGCAGCCTTCAGGAAATCAAACGACAGATGCAATAGGCAAATCTGCTGCAAAATACTCCTTTAAAGCATTGTAGTGTAATAAATTACATAATATGACTTTTCTAGCCATAGTCTTTGCAAACTCCATGGTGGAATTTGCCATGAGCAACTGAGTAGCTCCTGATTGTTAAAAGTTATCCACCTGGGGTATTTCTGTTGAGAGTACACGAGACAATCTTCTGGGAAGTTCTGTCTCTCAGGTGTATAGAACTCTGATGTTGGAATCTGTTAGTTTGGCCACTCTGCCAGGCTCAAAAGGAGCCCTGCTAGAGGCAGAGAGAATCCCTCACTGCCAGCTGAGAGACGTGAGAGATATGTATTGCTGAGAGAGAAATGTGAGAGACATGCACTGCTGAGAGAAACACTGAAAGACATGCACTCCTGAGAGAGACAATGAGAGACACACACTGCTGGGAGAGAGACTGTCAGCTGACAGACAGTGGGCTGAGAGAAACTGAGCATGTTCCTGAACTTGAATTGTAGCCTGTTGCTTCCCTAATAAACCCCATAATCTGTTCTGAGTGGCCACTGTAGCGAATTAATGAACCCACCAGAGAGGTGATGGGTGCCATGGGAGGGACAGTTGGTGACAAGTTTAGTAAAAGAGTTGGAGGGAGGCAGCATGTCTGGCCTTACAGGCATATGCCTTGGACTGCTGACAGTGATTCTGTCCTCCTCTTGTAGGGTGCTAAAAGGGCAAGGAGGCCACATGTTCTGACCTCCTAGAACCCCACAAGAGGAAAACATAATCACTATCAGTAGCCCAAGGCCCATCACTCTGAGGCCAGACATGCTGCCTCCCCCCAGCCCTTTCACCAACCCTGACACCAACTGTTTCTCCCCAGCACCCACCACCTCTCTCCTGGGTTTGATAATTCACTGCAGTGGTCACACAGAACTCACAGATTATGGGGTTTATTAGGGAAGCACCAGGCTATAATTCAACTTCAGAAAAAATGCTCAGTATCTGTCCCAGCCCACTGTCTCTCAGCCAAGTCTCTCACAGTCTCTCTCCCAGCAGTGCCTGTCCCTCAGTGTCTCACTCAGCGATGCGTGTCTCTTGCATCCCTTTCCCAGCAGGGCATGTCCCTCAGTAGCACCTGTCTCTCTCAGCAGCACATCTTCCTCAACCAGCAGTCAGGGAGAGCCTTCTGCCTCTAAGAGGCCTCCTTTTGAGCCTGGCAGAGTGGCCAAACCAACCAATCATAACATCAGAATTCTAAACACCTGAGAGAGAGCAGGAACCTCCCAGAAGATGGTTTAGTGCCACTTCCAACAGAAATACCCCAACTTTAGCAATCAAGAGCTCTTCAGTTGCTCATGGCAAATTCTACCTCAGAGTTTACAAAGACTTATGGGCAGAAAAGCCACAGTAAGTAATTTACTACATCGCATGGGGTTAGAGGAGGTCAAAAGATGTGGCCTCCTTGCCCCTTCTCCAGGTGTTAAAAGGCAAAGATATCACTTGGAGGACTAAGGGGCACCTGATCACAAGCCATGGTATTTCTAATCACCTCTTACGAATGTCAAAGCTGGGGAATGAAAGACTGAGAAGGAATTGATGCACTTAAATTCTGGTGTTGGTGAAGAGTACTGAATATACCATGAATTGCCAGAACTAACAAAGTTGTCTTGGAAGATGTACAGCCAGAATGTTCCTTAGAAGCAAGGATGATGAGATTTCATCTCTCATACTTTGGACATGTTATCAGGAAAGTCCAGTCCCCTGGAGAAGGACATGCTTTGTAAAGTAGAGGGCCAGCAAAAAAGAGGAAGACCCTCAATACGATGGAATGACCTAGTCACTACAACAGTGGGCTCAAACATAGTGATGACTATGATAATGGTGCAAGACTGGGCAGTGTTTCATCCTGTTGTACACAGGGTTGCTATTAGTAAGGACAAATTTGACAGCACTTAACATTATAAGAATACATTTTAATATATCTTGAAAATATGTAGGCTTTGCTTTTAAAAAGGATGAAATGCATCTAGGTTGCTAGTGCTGCCATAACAAAAAATACCACAAGTGGGTGGCTTTAAAACACAGAAATTAATTTTCTCATAATTCTGGGGGCTAAAAGTCAAAATCAGGGTCCCAGCCATGTAGATTGCTTCTGCAGGTCTGCTTCCTAGTTTCTGGTGACTGCCAGCAATCCTTGATATTCTTTTGTTGCTTATAGATTGATCTGCCTCCATCTCACAAGGCATCTTAACCCTGTGTGCCCGTGTGTGCGTGTATGTCTCTGTGTGCCTTTTTATAAGACACCACTTGGAGACATCACCTGACCTATCTTACTCCAGTATGGCCTTATTAACGTAACAAGAAAACAATATTTCCAAACAGGGTCATATTCACAGGTATATGAGTCAGGATTTCTCCCTATGTTTTTGGAGGATACAATTTAATCCCTAACACAATCCTAAGAATATAAATTAAAGCAAATCACCAAAAGGAAAATTCTGATTTCATGTCTTTTGTGCCATAATTATGTGAATTACTCTCTTCCATCAAGAAGTCAATAAATATGTCAAAAATGGTTAAGATTTGTCTATAAGAGATCAAACTGACCAGAGAAACTCAAAACATTAGATAGGAACCTTAGAAGTAATGAGTATACATTAATGGGAGAGGAACAACTCAGAAAAGGAGAGTGAGAATGGTCGCACAGCTTGAAGAATGTAATCAGTGTCACTAAATTGTACACGTAGAAATGCGGTATTGGTGTACGTTCTGCTATGTGTATTGTGAACAACAATAAGAAAAAAGAAAGAAAGAAAATGGAGTATTTTTAAAAAGTAGTTTTCAAAATGTGTATAGTTCATTTTTAGGTAAGATCAGAGCAGAATTATATGAAGGTGCTAAATGCCAAAACCTGCAAGGTGAAAAATGTCTGCATATTTATAGAATACTTTTTACCAATGATGAAATTTAATTAGTAACCACTAGATGCAATGAATTTCTAATATGTCTTCTTTTTTCTGACTAAATCTGGCCAGATTTTTTTTTTTCCTACTTGTATTCAGGTTGTTTTCCAAAACTATAAAAAAAAAAAAAAAAATTCTTTTGGTTCCTTTTTATCATCATTAGTATGTCAAAGTATTAGAAGGTCAAGTATTTTTCAGCCATCTGTTTCCACTATGCAATCCACATCACTTCATAAACAGAAGCAGTTTTACCCACCATGCCCTGTAATCGAGGCACCTAATCATACCAGCTGCCTAACTATGCCAAGCAAGACTGCTATGCAAACAGCTCTTCTTTCTCTAAAATTAATTGTGTCCACTGGGCCAATTTAAAGCAGTGCTTCTCTAGCATTACCTTTGCCAACTGTGACAGATGTTGCAAAAAAGTCTACAGTGCATTACATTGTGGCTCACAGGCTACTCCTAATTGTTGCTATGCAAAACATCTCTGAATAATGCACTCCTCTGAAAGAATGCAAGCAATTAAGAGTCCTGACCACTACCACTAACATCATAAAATGGCTCAGTAGAAGTTACTGTAACAGGGCTTCTAACCGGTTCATTACGGTTCAACTCCCTGCTGAAAATTTGCATTTCCACCCCAGATATACTGAATCAGAATCTTCAGTTTAACAAGATCCCCAGGTGATTCTTATGTGTACATAAGAATCTGTAAGAATCACCTGAGGACCTTATTAAACTGTAGCTTCTTAAGAATTACCTGGGGACTGTAATAGATACATACAAACACAAAGTCATTTCACATTATTAGATGTTTTCAGATATGACTGCAACTCATAAGAACGACTGGAACAAAGGACTAATAAATAATAAATAAAATTTAAAATGTATTATAAACTTTACTACGAAAGGGGTTGAAGTGACCAGGACAGCCAGGAAACTAGTAGTGACTGAAGTTAGAAAAAATTGCCCTTAACCTCCAACTTATCTTAACCTCAAGCATATAGAAAACACACACATTTATGCAAGCAAGACAAATAATTTAGCTAAGAGCTGTATAATAAAAATATACTGAAAACTGCATATGTAACGTTAACTTTTCCAATAACTACATTTCAAAGCCAAAAAGAAATAGGTAAAATTAATTTTACTAATATATTTTATTTAGTCTAATATATCCAAAATATTATTTTAACATGAAATCTCTCTAACAACTGATATTTAATATTCTTTGTTCAAAGTAAGTCTTTGAAATTCAGTGTGTATTTTGTATATACAGAACATTTCAGTGCAAATGCAAAATTCTAATCAGAAATACTTCATCTGTATTTAGATTTCATATAGAAGAGTTGAAAAAAGTAGTTTGCAAACTCAAGTTTTCCAAACACTTTGAAATTTTCAAGTAACACAATCATGTACCTAAAAATCATCTTCCTTTAATGTTCACATCCACTTTGACAAAATAGGTGCATCATTTTTTAAATACTTGATTTAATTTTGAAGCAAAAACGTATTAGTTTCATTTGACTGCTAACCAGAAGTTCAAACCCACCAGCCACTTCTTGGAAGGAAGATTGGGCAATCTACTTCTGTAGTGATACAGCCTCGGAAACTCAAGGAGGGGTCACTATGAGTCAGATCTGACTCGATGGCAATGAGTTTCAGTTTTTTGGGTTTTTTTTTTTTTTTCAGACTTAGTAAATTCATTAACTCTTGTATCAATTCAGTATTATTGTCAAATAAAGTGGTATTGTGTAAGTTGAAAAGCAACTTTAAATCTACCAATAGACAGTGTTCTTCAAATTTTTCTTTTAGTTTTCCTTTCATTGGCATTTCAAAACTAGCTAATTTATATGTAGTATGACAATTCCTAAGGAGCTCTAGTAGTGCTGTGGTTAAGGCATTGGGTTGTGAGGAAAGTTAAATCACAATGTCATTTTTTGTTCATTATTGTTGAATATTTGACAAGCATTTTTTTGTTCAAGACAATTTTGATAGCACAGAAAATACTTTGTAAAATTATTCCATTACACAACCAACAAACACTGGCAAATAACACAAAATGATTAAATTCATTGTCTTCTGTTTTAATAGTTCAATAAGCTGGCAGTGACATGCAGTATTTTTACATATACATATAAAATTATTTCTAACACTGTATCCATGATACTTTTCATAGAGACTAGTTCAGAAAAGTGAGCATAAATATTCTTAATATGTATAACACAATGAAATGAAGCAGTAATAAAAACATCAGTCTCTTACTTGAAAATTCCAGTACACCTGAATTTGCAGACTACCATAGCTTGGGCACCATCCACAGGTGAAAGTTAAATAGCATCTTCTGGTACTAAAGAAAATCACCACCAGCCTAGAATTGTAAAAGCAGCTGTGGTGGCCTAGGAAATGTGCCATGCAGATTTCCTGTTGCAGGAAGCATAGTTAACTGATGGCCCAGCTGTCAGTTCACCACTACTGTGTTTACACCAAGGCCACACTCCCCATGGCACTTCCAACCAATAACTAAGCACAACAATAGGATAAATTCAGGACGATTCCTGTGAGATAAAGAACAACCCCTCCAATGGGCACCACGGGTTTAAGGATGCCCATGGGTCTGGCTAAGCCTTTCTTAGAACTGCACTTAAACCAAAAAAACCAAACTCAGCAGTTCCGGCAAGACGGCGGACTAGGCAGAAGGATTGCACAGACCCTCTTCAACAAAGAAAAGGGAAACCAATTAACACAGACACAGAAGATCATCTTGGACCCCTAAGCCTTGAAGGGAAGGATACAAAAGTGGACTAAACCCCAACTAGCAGAAGAATTTGCATGAAAATACCAAAAAAGGAGACACACGGAGCTGCAGTCTGGCAGCGGCCTGAGCAACCGTGACGGCACAGACGACAGGGCTTGGAGATTCCCAAGTGGTGGTAGGACCTAAGAATTAACCCAAAAATCACCGTGGTAGCCAGGGACTGCAAGGAAGACTGTGCACAGTGGCTGGGGAACAAATGGAGAAGGTGAAGAGAAAGGTGGGCTGAGCTGTGGACTTCTGCTGATCCAGAGGGTGCCGCCATTTTGTAGGTTTAAAAAGCGATTTGACTATTTTGGATATTTAAAGAGACAGTGCTCTCACAAATTCCTGTGGTAGTAGGACTTAAGAATTAACCTAAAAATCACCCTACTAGCCAGGAACTGCACGGAGGACTATACACGGTGGCTGGGGAACAAA
>NW_006921827.1:4462555-4474267 GCF_000298275.1 Orycteropus afer afer | reverse complement strand
GCTCACTAATGAGAGCAATAAAATACATTGGCTGACTCTTTATATTGTAAATACAGTTCTATGGACTGAAAGTTCATCGTTAAAGCAGACTTACAGTTTTCTCCCTCTGCAACTCAATTTCCTATCTTCTCTCTCTTTTTTAAGCACCATACAAAAGACTAAAACCAAACTCACTGCCGTCAAGTCGATTCAAACTCATGGCGACCCCTTCTTGGGTTTCCAAGGCCATATCTCTATGGAAGCAGATTGCCCAATCTTCCTTCAGAGGAGTGGCTGTATGGAAAGCGAATTTGCCCTGTAAATCTTCACCCAAATCACAATAAATTTAAAAAAAAAAAAAAAAACTCACTGCCGTCAAGTCGATTCAAACTCATAGCGACCCCTTCTTGGGTTTCCAAGGCCATATCTCTATGGAAGCAGATTGCCCAATCTTCCTTCAGAGGAGTGGCTGGTGGGTTTGAACTGCCAGCCTTCTGGTAAGCAGTAAAATGCCTTAGGTACTATGCCACCAGAGCTCCCTGAACTGCACTCAGAACTGTCATAATATAAGCTTCATACCCAATCATTCCTACTTTTCCTTCTCCAAGGTATCAAGTCTGCATTTGTCAAAACACTGTCACTGCTTTCCCCAGCTCACTAAATTTTATTATTCACAGGCAGTTCTCTTCCACAACTAATTCCGTTTTTATGTCTGCTTCTCAGAGGTCAACAACTAACATACCAATTGAAGCATCTCTTAAAACTCTCTTTCCTTTCTGGGCCCACTACATTCTATTCTCCACACAGCAAGCAGAGTGATCTTTTTAAAAAGTCATTCAGATCACATTACTCCCTTACTCCTAATCTTTTGATGGCTTCCCATCACAATAAAACTCAAAATTCTGACCATAGTCTACAAGGCCTTTCATGATCTAGCTCTGCCTATCTCCCTGGTAATCTCTCATTTCCTACCACTCTGCCTTGCTCATTGATTTCCAAACTCACCAAACTTTTGAGGTACTGTGATAGGTGGAGTTGTGTGTCAACTTGGCTGGACCACAATTCTCAGTAGTTTAAGCAATTGTGATGTGGTTATTCCCACGATGAGTTAGGATGTATATGTTTCGAGCAGCCAACTTGTTGAAAGGGAGTTTCCCTAGGGGTGTGGCCTACTTCCAAAATATTTATGGACATCCTGGGAAAAGAGACACTCTTCTGTGGATTGGGATCCTGTTGTGCTGCCTACAACTGTCTGTGAGCGAAAAATCCACCATTTGGCCTGGTGATCTTGGATTCATCATTTGTTGGAGTCAACAGCCAGTATGTTGTTGTTGTTATGTGACGTCGAGTTGGACCTGACTCATAACAACCCCTTCTTGGGTTTCTGAGGCAGTATCACTACAAAAGTAGATTGCCCCATCTTCCTTCCGAGGAGTGGCTGGTGGATTTGAACCACCAACCTTCTGGTTAGCAGTCAAGTGCCTTAGGCACTACACTACCAGAGCTCCCAACAGCCAGTATACTGCCTGCTAACTTTGAGCTCATCAGCCCATGCAGCTGCGTGAGTCTGAAAAGCCTCCAGCTTGACATTTGATCCAAGAATATGGGACTTGCCAGCTTCTGTAAGTGTGTGAGCCATTTTCCTAAGATAAATTTCTCTCTCTCTCTCTCTCTCTCTCTCTCTCTCTCTCTCTCTCTCTCCACACACACACACACACACACACACACACAGCTTTACTGGTTTTGCTTCTCTAGAGAACCCAGCCTAACATATTTGGTACCAAGAGTGGTTCTAGAGAGACAAAATCAAGAGGATGGGCTTCCTAAATTGGTTCTCACTGATTCTGTTTTGGTTCTCCAATTTGCTTAATCATAAAGGCACTGGTGACTCTGTGTCCATTAGTAAAAAGGGCCTGCTAGTCCATGGCATAAGGTGGCAACATTAATATGCAAAATAGCACCACCAATAGAGCAAGTATTTTTGAGAAGTGAGGCTCTGGGTGATCACATATTTGATACTTTTTGGCGATTCTGTCAGCATGACGTGTATAAGGAAGATGATTGGCTGGCCCTATTATGCTGGACAAAGTGGTGAAAGAGCAAGATGAGTTCAGGGCTGCTGAGTCACAGCTCAAGCAAAGACCTCAATGTTTCCAGTTGTGCTCTGAAAGAAAGCCTTATTTCTTCTAGCAACAGAGCTTATATTGCTGAAAAACAAACACAGAGTCTTATTGTAAGGATGGCTGAATTACAACACCAACTAAACTGCCAAACCAGAATGGTGTCTGAATTTAAAGTGACTACATTGATTGAGAAAAAAATGGGATCCTGAAACCCGGAATGGGGACATATGCACAGTCAGGAAAATGAGGATATAAAACCAAAAAAAACACCAAACTCACTGCCGTCAAGTCAGATCCAACTCATAGTGACCCCTCCTTGGGTTTCTGAGGAAGTATCACTATAGAAGTACATAGCCCAACCTTCCTTCTGAGGAGTGGCTGGTGGGTTTGAACTGCCATCCTTCTGGTTAGCAGTCAAATGCCTTAGGCACTATGCCACCAGAGCTCCCAGATGAGGATATGAAGCCTATAAATTCTGTTGAATCCCTCCTATCGGAAGGGATTATCATAAAACCATTATCCTTTCCACTTCCATTTGACAGAATTAAGCCAACTGTTCCTGCTGGGTCACTGCCTGAGGTAGATGCCATGGAAGACATTGCTGAATGTTCTGAGGAACTGCCCCAACCACCCATAATTGCTGCTAGATCTATAACTAAACTTAGTCCAAGCAAGCCCCAAAAGGTGAAATACAAAATGTGACTGAGAAGGCAGTATGGTACACCCAAAAATACTCACTTGATTTTGCTAACATGTACAGACAGAAACCTAGAGAATATGTATGGGAATGGCTACTGAGGGTGTGGGATAATGGTGCGAGGAATGTAACATTGGATCAGTCTGAGTTTATTGATTTAGGCCCACTAAGTACAAATTCTTCTTTCAATGTTTTAGCTTGAGAAATTAAGACTGAATCTAATTGCTTATTTGGTTGGCTTGTTGAGCATGGATTATGCGGTGGCCTACCTTAAATCAAGTTGATCCACCAGACCTCCCTTGGTATAATGTAGAAGAAGGTATCCAGAGCCTTAGGGAAAATAGCATGTTAGAATGGATTTATCAGATTAGACCCCCACAGTCAGAAATGGAGAGCCCAGAGGACACGCCTTTCACCAGTACAGTGAAAAACAAATTTGCAAAGGGAGCCCCAGCATCCTTGAAGACTGCTATGATTGCTATTTTATGTAAGCTGGATTTGATGGTGGGAACTTCCCTAATTGAACTAAGACACTTAACTACGATGGGGCTGATTGGAACCCGTGGTAGTAGGGGACAAGTGGCAGCAGTTATTCAACAAAGACAAGGTAGATGTGGTTACCATAATGGACAGCAGAGTCAAAACAGTAACCAGAATAGTCTGACTCATGTGGAATTATGACATTGGCTACTTAGGCATCATGTTCCTAGGCATGAAATACATGGCAAACCTACTAAATATTTACTTGATCTGTATAGACAAAAGAATTCTAGGTCATGTGAACAGCAGCCTAGATAGAATCGCCAGAATAACGCGTCACAGCCTCTCAATCAATTCCCAGATTTGAGTCAGTTTACAGACCCACAATCCCTTGAAAAAGGGGAGGCTGGGTCCCCTTGAGGAAGCACCCCAGTACATTACCAAAAATTTATATTGTCAATCATTCTCCCAGCTTACCACAATGGGATCTGAGGCCTTTTACGAGAGTGACTGTTCATTGAGGAAAAGGAAATAATTAGACTTTTGGGGGATTACTGGACACTGGCTCTGAACTGACCCTAATTCCAGGAGATCCAAAGCATCATTGTGGCCCACCAGTCAGAGTGGGGGCATATGGAGGTGAAGTTATTGATGGAGTCTTAGCTCAATGTGCCTCACAGTGGGTCCGGTAAGTCCCCAAACCCATCCTGTAGTGATTTCCACAGTTCCAGAATGCATAATTGGAATAGATATACTGAGTAATTGGCAGAATTCCCACATTGGATCCCTGACATATGGAGTAAAGACTATTATGGTAGGAAAAGCCAAGTGGAAGCCATTAGAACCACCTCTACCTAGAAAAAAATAGCAAACCAAAAGCAATACCACATCCCTGGAGGGGTTGCAGAGATTACTACCACCACCAAGGACTTGCAGGATGTGGGGGTGATGATTCCCACTACATCCCCATTTAATTCACTTATTTGGCCTGTGCAAAAAATATGGAACCAAGAGCGTGGGGTGTTGCTCTGACAGATACCTAAAATGTGGAAACAGGAGTGGAGTGCATCCTTGACCACAGACCCTGGCAGAGAGACCCTGGTATATGGCATGAGAGATGGCAGCAGCAGAGCCAAGAGACCAGAATGAGAAATGACAGGAGCAGTACCGGCAGAAGCAGTACCAGCAGGAGCACAGCAGAGAGAACCAGCATGAGACAATGACAGCCTTACCAGCCCACGGAGGAGAAAGCTAGATGCCATTGCACAGGGGGCTTCCTGGTGGAGTGGGTTGCCTTCAGACATTAATTGGCAGAAAAGACCAGCATGAAATGATGTAGCAGGTTAGCTGGTCCACAGACCAAGAAAGCTGAGTGCTTTTTGAGCAGGAAAATTTCTGGCGGAGTGGGTTGCCTTTGGCATTAATCAGCAGAAGCAGAGAGACCAAAGAAACGGGAAGTAGAGCTGCCTCGACTTCAAAAGGACCATGGTCTCTGGGGATGGAACCACCATAGCCCCTTAGGTTTCAAAGAGTTAGACCTTCACCAACTTGGTTCTGGATGTGGGGCTGCCCGTTCATGTGGGCCAGTGAGATGGAGCCATAGCCACTGCCCACGAGAAAGGGGGCAGAGCTACCATGCCCAGAAGGTAGAGGAATGGGGCCCACCAGGCCAAGGGGGTAAGGTCGCCACTCAGGAACTAGGGCATTAGAGCCACCCAGTGAAGGAGATCTGTATAGATGCCACCCATTGCAGATATGTGCAGGTATCAACTTGACATGGGTTGGAATTTTGCTAGTTAAGTTTGTGTGTCAACTTGGCTGGGCCTGGTTGAGTAGCTGGGCAGCGGGATGTAGTATTCCCCATGATGAGACTGGAAATCAACTCCAAGGTGGAATCTACTGTGAGGAGCTGAGGAGCTACCTTAAGAATGTGGTCTGCTTCCTGCATATAAGGAGAAGACTTAGGGAATGGTCTCTAGCTTATGGCATGCTTGAACCCTGCAAATAGCCGTGTCATTGTTTAGCAGCGTGCTATGCTCTGCTGACTTGGGACTTTCAATAGACTTGAATCAATGACCTGCCCTGTGGTTTGGTACCATCAAGACTGTGCCTTTTTACTTGTCAACCTTGGGCTTGTCAGTCTCAGCAGCCAGCAGCTGTCTGAGTGAAGAAAAGTCTCTAGCTCCAGTGGACTGGGAGCAGAAGGCAAAGCTGAATCTCAAGATTGAGCCCAGCCCCTAGAGCTTGGCACTTTGAACTCAGACTTAAAGCCTCCAAACTGTAAGAGAATAAACTCCTGTTTATTCAAGCATCCCATTTGTGGTATTGTCTTGTCAGAGCAGTACTGTTGTTGTTGTTGTTATGTGCCGTCAAGTTGGACCCAAGTCATAGTGACCCCTCCTCGGGTTTCTGAGGCAGTAAAACTATGGAAGTAGCCCAACCTTCCTTCCGAGGAGTGGCTGGTAGGTTTGAACCACCAGCCTTCTGGTTAGCAGTCAAGTGCCTTAGGCACTACCTATCAGAGCTCCCCAAAACAGATATCATTTCAAGGATTTTTCCCCAATTGCTTCACTTACCTGAAATATTCTTAATCATTGTTTGGCTCCTTCTCTTCCTCCATTTAGAAATGTACTCAAGTATTACTTTCTTGCTCTGACCAACCTTTCTTAAGTAATTCTTTGTCTTCACTGTGAATCATTTTTTCTTTCTTTTCCTGACAGTTATCACTTCCTGGAATTATATGGCACAATTATGTGTTATTTTGCGTATTGTGTATCTTGTCCACTAGAACATAAGTTCCATGAGGACAGAGAAATTGTTTTATTCACCACTGACTTTTCAGTAGTCACTCAATGTTGTTGCTGTTAGGTGGTGTTGAGTTAGCTCCAACTCATAGTGACCTTAAGTCCAAAACAATGAAAAACTGCCCAGTCCTGCGCCATCCTCATAATCTTTGCTATGCTTAAGCCCATCATTGTAGCCATTGTGGCAATCCATCTCATTGAAGGTCTTCCTCTTTTTCATTCACTCTCTACTTTACCAACCATGATATCTTTATCCAGGAAGTGGTCCCTTCTGACAACATGATCAAAGTATGTCAAACAAAGTCTGGTCATTCTCACTTCTAAAAAGCACTTTGGCTGTATTCCATCCAAGATAGATTTGTGTGTTCTTCTGGCAATCCATGGTATTTAAGTATTCTTCACCAACACCACAATTCAAATGCATCAATTCTTGTCCAATTCCTTGTCCAGCTTTCACATGCATATGAGGTTACTGAAAATACCATGGCTTGAGACAGGTGTATCATGTGACATCTTTGCTCTTTATACTTTAGCAGCAGATTTGCCCAGTGGCTGAAGGCAAAGAATACCAAAAAGATGCTTATCTGTATTTCAATGACTATACAAAGGCATTTGACTGTGTAGATCACAACAAATTATAGATAAGATACAGAGAATGGGAATTCCAGAACACTTAATTGTGTTCATGAGGAACCTGTACACGGACTGAGAGGCAGTCATTCGAACAGAACAGGAGGGACACTGCACGGTTTAAAATGAGGAAAAGTGTGTGTCAGGGTTATATCTTTTGTCCATACATATTCGATCCATATGCTGAGCAAATAAGGCAAGAAACTGACAATATGAAGAAGAACAGCATATTAGGATTGAAGGAAGACTCAATAACAATCTGTGATATGAGGAGGACACAGCCTTGCCTGCTGAAAATGAAGAGGACTTGAAGCATTTACTGATGAATATCAAAGACTAACAGTCTTAGTAGGGATTATATCTCAACATAAAGAAATTAATATCCACAAAACTGGACCAATAAGCAACATCATGATCAATTGAGAAAAGATTGATTTTGTTAGAGATTTCATTTTCTTTGGATCCACAATCAATGATTACGGAAGCAGTAGTCCAGAAATCAGGCTCTCAATATACATGTGGAATAAACAAATATAACATTACCTGTCTGCAAAAGAAACTTAAGAATTCTGGACCCATTATATTCCTGCTTCTCTCATATTTCAAATGAAGAGTTTTCTGTCCTAAATCCAATCCCACAACCTTGCTTTAAATTCCATTATTTTGCTTTCTCAGAAATATATTATCAAACATCCTTTTATATTTATGATACACTTTATCTCTGCCTCTAGACTAAATCCTCAGTAAGTTTTAAATATGCTAAGTCTTTCCTGTCTGAAAAAATGCCTCCACTAAAATAGCTCTTACTAAAATCAACAATGTTCATCATGTCACTAAAACTAATGGATTCTTCTCAGTCCTTATCTTAATTGATCTCTCAGGAGTATTCAACTACAGTGACACTCTCTTCTCTTCCTTTCCCAGAACAAAACTTTCCTGATTTACTTCTGTGGTGGCATATAGTCTAACACATTTGACTGTTAACCAGAAGACTGACAGTTCAAACCCACCAGCCACTCCTCAGAAGTAAGACTGGGCAATCTACTTCTGTAGTGACACTGCCTTGGAAACCCAAGGAGAGGCTGCTATGAGTTGGATCAAATCTGATGGCATAGCCTGGTTTAATTTACAAGCTATTTTGAAATGACTCACAAATGTATATACCTCAGGGTCTAACCACTCCTTTGAACTCCAAATTGAGAATTCCTACTTTAAAGAGATTCTAAACTCTCAATTTCATCTTAATGGGAATAGCTGAGAAGTCAAAGATGAAAGCAAAACAAGAGCAAAGATTCTATATCTAATTAATATCCTAGCGTTATCCTAAGGAAATCAAATAGCTTAATGAAAACAGCATAAAAGTCCTTACTATGGCTCCAGTTTCAATACATAAGCTGATTAAGGAAAAATGAGAAGGCAGATATGAGTGAGCCCAGACTACAGGGCTGTCCCAAAAGAAAGGGACCAAAAATACAAATTATCATCTCTCTATGACAATGAAATAGTGATTAACAGCCAAAAGCACTCCAACTAATGAGCGGGACAAGGTAAAAGTCAAGTAGTACTATTATGTACTGATCTCTGGAACAAGATCTCAGCCAGTCAGTAGAGCTTTGGTGGTCCCATTCCTAAGAGTATGAAATAAGACGTTGGAGATTTAAGGCAGAATTCAAGTACCATTGGGGGAAATAAAAAGCAAAATCAGAAACCAAGGACGAAATTCAGTCATCTAAGCTGGGCACTCCCAATGAGATAAAGCAGAAGGTAGGTTCAATGTGACCATGAATGCTCAGGGCTTGTTTCACGGACATCAAACCTCAAGCTCAGGGCACCAAAAATTTTGAAACCTGATGTAAGTGAAATACTTAATATCTTGTCTGCCTTGATTAAGGCTAACAAGCAAACAAACAAAATCCAACATCAGTACTAAGGATGAAAACACTGGTGACCCTAAAACTGACTAGGGATTCATGGAAGGTAAAAACCAATAGTGGAATCTGGAATCATAAGACCTTCATTCACATGCCAGTCTTCCATTATCAAGCTTGGTAAATCCCCCACAGCTTCAGGTTCCTCATCTACTGTATGATACCACTAATAATACTCATCCAAATAATCTTAAAATTTACTTAAAGAATGAAATTAGATAATGCATATTAAATTATTTTTAACATGTATTAATATCCCACAGAAATGTCATTGTTGTTATCAATACTAAAAGATAAACATAAGTATTATTGAACATAAATAAATTAAAATTGAGAACAATGAGAAAATATCAAACTTTGAGCTAAAATATGTAAATAGCAACTGAAAGCATTCAAGTATTTATCAAGTTATTCATAAAAAATGTTTCAAGGGCTCTCTAGGAACTAACTAAAAACCAGTGAGTAAACAAGAAAAAAATCTAATCCTTAAATGGTAAAGTTTCCCATATTAAGAATAATTTCTAGTCATTAAAAGGAGTAATACTTGCTACAAAGGAAATTCATACCTCTGAGGTTCCTCTGGAGAACAAGTTACAGTGTATCTGAGCCTATCATACTGCATATAGGTCATATATTTCATTTTAAAGTGTAAAAAATTAATCTAGAAAAGTTCAGGGAAACAACTTGTCATCCTTAAAGGATAGCATAATAAAAACATTAATTCTCTTCATTTAGAAATATAAGAGCCAAGAGAAAGTTATGTATTAGTAAAATTACACAGAATATGGAAAATATAGAAACAGAATTATTCAGCAGAACAACAAAAAACATTATTTAATACTTGGAAAAGGTGGTTTTGGGAAAATAAAAGTAGTTAGCAATTTTTTAAAATATGTGGTAATAGAAATAGCTTATAATTCCAATTACTTCAGCTATCCATCAGCTGCTCCATGAAAGAAAGATGGTATAGTCTGCTTTTGTAAAGGTTTACAGCCTTGGAAACCCAATGGGAATCTCTACAAGTCAGAATCAATTCTATGGCAGTGAGAAGGAAAAAATATAAGGCATTTTAGGAATGTAAGATAAATAAATGAATGTTCTATCTAGTCAAGGTAGTCTGAATTATTATTGGCATCTCAGGGCTCTAATGGTGGAGAGGACACATGTAGACATTCTGGTCAACAGTCCCAGTGGAGCCCAGCCTTCCATATATCCCTGCAGAAATGCCATAAAGACCCTCCAATTCACCCTGACCATCAAATGATGTAATCTCTATGGACACCATGTCAAACCATGTCTGAATTTTTTATGACAAAATTATGATATAATAAAATGATTGTTGCTTTAAAACACTGAGTTTTGTGGAAGTTTGTAATTTAGTATATCAAGAGTCCCCCAAGACCTCCCCCAAATTCAGTGATACCCTAGGAGAATTCAGCATAGATCCAAACTCCCAAAGCATAATCAACAAAGGGAAATGTTTAATGGGGCAAGGTCTAGACAAAACCAGGAGCAAGCTATCAAGAGACCTTGCCTAGTGGAGTTATAACGGGGGGGGGGGGGCAATCCATTGCTATCAAGTTGATGCTGACTCATAGCAACCCCCACTAGGTTTCCACAATTGTAAATTTTTATGGAAGTAAAATGTCTCATCTTCCTCCCACAGAGCAGCTGGTGGGATTGAACCACTGACTTGCTGATTAGCAGCCAAATGCCTTATCCACTATGCCACCAGAGCTCCTTTACACAGGATACACTTAATTCCTCCTGCAATGCACTGTAAGAATATTAATGAAGTGTTATCTACCAGAGAAACTCACTAGACAGTGAATTCCTAGAGCCAAGAAAGGGAGGGAGCAGGAGCAGCCTCAGGGACCTCAGGAGCGACAGGATATCCAAGTAAAAAGGGGCGAGAAGCAAAGCTAGGCCCCAAGCCCCCTAGAGCCAGGAAAGGGAGGGAGCAGGAGTGGACTCGGGGACCTCAGGAGCAGCAGGATATCCAGGTAAAAAGGGTGGGAGGCAAGGCTAGGCCCCAAGCCCCCTAGAGCCAAGAAAGGGAAGGAGCAGGAGTGGCCAGGGACCACAGAGTGGCAGGTTCCAGGTAGGAATTACATAAGGGGAGGGCGCAGAGGTTTCCAACAGCTAAGGGAGACAAATCTGTTAGTTTGTCATCCTGTGAGGCTTGTACACTGCTGTGAGGCTTGAGGCTGTGCCACTGGTGTTTCAGACGCAAGCAGAGTTGCACATGGTGCACAGATTTCAATGCCACTTACAGACTAAGACAGACTAGGAAGAAGGAGGAGGCCATCCACTTCTCAAAAATTGGCCAGGGAAAACCTTATAAATTGCAAAGAAACACTGTCTGATACATTATTGGGCAACTTTATGAATAGCTTGGAAACATTGTCCAACACAGTGCAGGAAGACAAGCCCCTTGGGTCAGAAGGCACTCAATATAGAACTGGGAAAGTGCAGCCTCACCAGAGTAGAACTAACCTTAATGATATGGATAAAGTAAATCTTTCAGGACCTCCATGTGCTGACGTGGTACAACTCAAATTGAGGAGTAACACCTGCAAACATCCACTAATAATAGGAACATGGAATGTACAAAGTATGAATCTAGGAAAATTGGAAGTTGTCAAAAATGAAATGGAACCCATATTGATATCCTAGGCATTAGTGAGCTGAAATGGACTGGTGTTGGCCATTTTGAATCAGACAACCATATAATCTACTATGCCGGGAACGGCAAATGGAAGAGAAATGGCATGGCATTCATCATCACAGTGGATGTTTCAAGATCTGTCCTGAAGTACAGTGCTGTCAGTAATAGGATAATGTCCATTTGCCTACAAAGAAAATCCACTAATATAACTATTATTCAAATTTATGCACCAACAACCAAAGCCAAAGCTGAGGAAATTGAAGATTTTTATCAACTTCTGCAGTCTGAAATTGACCAAATATGCAATCAAGATGTGCTGCTTATCACTGGAGATTGGAAAACAAAAGTTGGAAACAAAGAAGAATCACCGGTAGTTGGAAAATTTGGCTTTGGTGACAGAAAT
>NW_006921827.1:4454736-4462455 GCF_000298275.1 Orycteropus afer afer | reverse complement strand
ATTGGAAAACAAAAGTTGGAAACAAAGAAGAATCACCGGTAGTTGGAAAATTTGGCTTTGGTGACAGAAATAACCCTGGAAATCGCATGATAGAATTTTCAAGAGCAATGATTTATTCATTGCAAATACCTTTTTTCAACAACACAAATAGCAGCTATACACAAGGAATTCACCAGATGGAGTACACAGGAATCAGAATGAGTACATCTGTGGCAAAAGGCAATGGAAAAGCTCAATATCTTCAGCCAAAACAAGGCCAGGAGCTTATTGTGGAAAAGACCATTAACTGTGCATATACAAGTTCAACTTGAAGGTGAAGACAATTAAAAGAAGTCCACAAGAGCTAAAAAATGACCCTGAATATATCCCTCCTGAATTTAGAGACCATCTAAAGAATAGATCAGATGCAGTGAACACCAATGACCAAAAAACAGAAGAATTGTGGGATGACATCAAGAACATCATCCATGAAGAAAGCAAGAAGTCATTAAAAAAGATGAAAAAGAAAGAAAAGACCAAAATAGATGTCAGAAGAAACTCAAACTTGCCCTTGAGCAAAGAATAGCTAAAGAAAATAGAAGAAATGACAAAAGAGCTGAACTGAAGATTTCAAAGAGTAGCTTGAGCAGACAAAGCCAATTCCTATAATGAAATGTGCAAAGACCTCGAGCTAGAAAACCAAAAGGGAAGAACACACTCAGCATTTCTCAAGCTAAAACAACTGAGGAAAAAATTTAAGCCTCGAGTTGCAATACTGAAAGATTCTACGGGCAAAATATTGAATGATGCAGGAAGCATCAAAAGATGGAAAGAATACACAAAGTCACTGTACCAAAAAGAACTGATCGATCTTCAACCATTTCAGGAGGTGGCATATGATCAAGAACCAATGGTATTGAAGGAAGAAGTCGAAGCTGCACTGAAAGAACTAGCAAAGAACAAGGCTCCAGGAATTGACAGAATACCCATTGAGATGTCTCAACAAATGGATGGCCTGCTGAATCAGTTATGCCAAGAGGTTTAGAAGACAGCTACCTGGCCAACTGACTAGAAGAGATCCGTATTTGTACCCACTGCAAAGAAAGGTGATCCCACAGAAAGTAGAAATTATCAAACAATATCATTAATATCACAGGCAAGTAAAATCTTATTGAAGATAATTCAAAAACAGTTCCAACAGTAAGAACTTCCAGAAATACAAGCTGGTTTCAGAAGAGGACATGGAATGAGAAATATTATTGCTGATCTCAGATGGATGTTGGCTCAAAAAAAAGAATACCAGAAAGATGTTTACTTGTGTTTTATTGACTATGTAAAAGGATTTGACTGTATGGATCTTAACAAATTGTGGATAACATTGAGAAGAATGGGAATTCCAGAACACTTAACTATACTCATGAGGAACCTGAACATAGACCAGGAGACTGTTGTTCAAACAGAAAAAGGGAACAATGCATGGTTTAAAATCAAGAAGGGAGTGTGTCAGGGTTGTATCCTTTAACCATACTTATTCAACATCTATGCTGAGCAAATAATCTGAGAGGCTGGACTATATGAAGAAGAACGTGGCATTAGGATTGGTGGAAGAATCATTAACAACCTGACGACACAATTTTGCTTGCTGAAAGTGAGGATAACTTGACGTACTTACTGATGAAGACTGAAGAATACAGTCTGCAGAATGAATTACATCTCAATATAAAGAAAACAAAAATCCTCACAACTGGACCTATAAGCAGCATTATGATAAATGGAGAAAAGACTGAAATTGTCAAAGACTTCACACTGCTTGGTTCTACAATCAATGCCAATGGAAGCAGCAGGCAGAACATCAGACAACATATAGCATTGGGCAAATCGGCTGCAAAGGACCTCTTTCAAGTGCTGAAGAGCAAGGATGTCTCCTTGAGGACTAAGGTGCGCCTACACAAGCCATGGTATTTTCAATCACCTCTTATGCATGTGAGAGCTGGACAATGAATAAGGAGAACCAAAGAAGATTTCATGTTTTTGAATTGTGGTGTTGGCAAAGAATGTTGAAAGTACCGTGGACAGCTAAAAGAACTAACAGGTCTGTCCTGGAGGAAGTGCAGCCAGAATGCTCCTTGGGGGAGAGAATGGCCAGACTTCATCTCACATACTTTGGTCATGTTTTCAGAAAGGGCCATTCCCTGGAGAAGGATGTCACGCTTGGTAAGATGGAGGGTTGAGGAAAGAGGGGAAGGCCCTCAACGAGATGGACTGACACAGTGGCAGCGGCAATTGGCTCAAGTATATCAAGAATCATGGAGCTGGCTCAGGACCGGGTTGTGTTCATTCTGCTGTGCATAGGGTCCCTATGAGTCAGACACGACTGGACGGCACCTAACAACAACAACAACAGAGAGTGTCCAAGCATTTCATTGTAGGCTGGATGTGTAGGTACCTCCTACACACAACAAAATTCCAGAATCCTGGAGGAAAGCAGGTGTTCACCATATACCATATTGTTTGTCCAAATAGTTTTGGCTCAGTTAGCCACTTATAGAAAGTTTTATATCAGTATAGGGAACTGTTGACCACTTACATTCCCAGATACCAGCCAAGGGCCAACTTTACAAGCAGGCTCTGACTTGCTATGTTCATCCTTTTCTGCACATGTACTAATAAATAATGGAGACAAAAGGTAAAATGTCATTGTTCAAAGTAATAAGTAGGCCGTACAAAGCACAGGTTTGGTCTGATCTAAAATAGTGTATCTCCTATTACTATGAGAAAATGGTCAGTTGCTATGGAACAAAATAAATAAATAATGTGTGATGCTACAACAAATCCCCAATCAGCAAACTATCTGAAGACAATTTAAAATCTTGTAAGCTTGGCATCAAAAATTACCATTATTATGAAAACCTAAAATCTGGTGATATATATATATATATATATATATATTTGCAAAATTGATGTTCTAGAACTGTAATTTCAATCATAAAAATTCTCATTAAAATCATTCAGCATAAAAGAAAAATAATTCTCTTTAGCCCCTTGCATACTCAACCTAGAAATATTTACTCAGATACTAATAGAAATTGTTTATAATCTTTATCATTAGGTATATATAGATAGATAGAGATATATAGATCTCCAAGTTTTATATATATATACATATAAACCAAACCAAACTTATTGCCATCGAGTCGATTCTGATTCACAACTACCCTGTTTGGGTTTCTGAGGCAGAAAATCTTTACTTAAGTAGATTGCCCAGTCTTCCTTCCATGGAGTGGCTGGTAGGTTTGAACCACCAACTTTCTGGTTAGTAGTCAAATGCCCTAGGCACTACGCCACCAGAACTCCTTATATATACATATATAGAGAAAAATATGCAAGTTTTAAGCATACAGGTCCATGAATCTTCACGAAGTGAACCCACCTGTGTAAGCAGTACCCAAATCAAGAAACAGAATATAACCAGAACTCCAGAGCCCTCCTCATCCATTCCCCTTGCCTGGCATTATGTTCTCTACTTTGCAAAATAAACTACCATCCTGACTTCAAACCTTACAGTTTAAACTTTCTATAAATAGAATCATAAAATATGTATTCTTTTATGTCTGTCTTCTTTCCCTCAACATTATATTTATGAAATTCATTCACATTGTTATGTGTAGTTTACTTCTTTCACCACAGAATATTTCATTACATCTATTACAACTCTTGTAGCATAGTGCCTAAGGCACTTGACTGCTAACCAGAAGGCTGGTGGTTCAAACCCACCAGCCACTCCTTGGAAGGAGGATGGGGCAATCTACATCCGTAGTGATACTGCCTTGGAAACCCAAGGAGGGGTCTCTATGAGTCGGGTCCGACTTGACGGCATATAACAACAACAACAACATTCTATTCTTGATGGATATTTGGAGCTATTACAAACAGTATTAATACGAACATGTTCATAATTGATAGACTAATAATTTTAAAAATGTTTCCACCTAAATTATACTAAACAAAAATATAAGAGGAGTTACCTAACATCATATAAACATGTCTAAATTAATAACTATAAATTTAAAAAATGATGTAAAACACACTGCAAGTTAACAGAGATGGAATAAGAATGAAGATATGAAAAGGGCAAAGTTGTGCCAATTAGTTGAATAAAGAATAGTTCCTTATGGAGAAAGGAAAAACTTATTCATCTAAAGATTATAGTAATAATCTTGACATATGAAAAAAAAATATTTTGTTTTAAAATGGAGTTTGTGATAGAATAAATGGATTACAATAAACTAAAACCAATGATGAAAAAACCATTCGAAAGTATGTTTCCTACAACTCAACCAAAAGTGAATCAGAAGACAGATCTGGTTATCTGCTTCTGAAAGGTCACCACTTTGAAAACCTTATGGAGCATGTTCTACTCTGCACACATGGTGTTGTCATGAGTTAGAACTGACTGATGACAACTAACAACAACTAACCTTTAAGTAAACTATCTACTCAGATCATCAAGAGATCAAAGGTATTTAATTAGGGGTATTTATTTTAAAACCATATAAATTCAAAATTATATCAGATGATTACTTGTAACCTTAAACTTTTTTTAAAGATTCACACTTAACTCCTTTTTGTTATTTATATTTTCAATTAAACACATCTAATAGTGTGTCTGGGAGCTCTGGTGGCATAGTGCCTAAAGCACTTGACTACTAACCAGAATGCTGGTCATTCAAACCCATCAGCCACTCCTCGGAAGGAAGATTGGGCAATCTGCTTCTGCAAAGATACCACTTCAGAAACCCAAGGAAGGATCGCTATGAATCGAATTGCCTCAACAGCAGTGAGTTTGGTTTTTGTGGTTTAAGAGTGTGTCAATATAACCACATAATAATTGCTTTTCTCATCTTGTAACAACAATATATCTAATGACACTTTGAAAAGCACAATAATTTATGACATTACTTAACTTGAAGTATTAAATAATGAAACCTACAAATATGCTACTTGAAATATCAATTATCAAATGTTAAAAAAAAAAAAAAAAGGGTGGGTAGGTGGGGGATATGTTGTGTTGAATAATACCTAAAACATTGTATGGACTCAATAAGTATCTGTGAGACAAATGAAACAGAATTAGCTACATCTGTGGAAATATATGGAGTCCCTGGGTGGTGCAAACGGTTAAGGCATTCAGCTGCCAATCAAAGGTTGGAGTTTCCACCCACAGATGCCTCAGAAAAAAGGCCTACAATCTACTTCCAAAAAAAAAACAAAAAAGAGCAGCCATTAGAAAGCCTATAGAGCACAGTTTCACTCTGACATGTATGGGTTCACAATGAGTTAGATTTTACTCTACAATAACTGGCGGAAATGCCTCATTAAAATTCAAAACACATAAATTAACTACAATCCACTTATACATTAAAATAGATGAAATAACATCATAAACTAAGATTTAAGAGAAGTATGATTTCTTTAAAATAAGAAATTAAATTTTCAAGTGAGATTGAATATCTGCAAGTAAATTTATAGTTACACCCAAATATTTATTATAATTCTTCTTCAACATAATTATCTCAATGGGTCTTATTCATACTTAGAAAAAATATACGTATTTAAAATGCTTCTTACTGATGCAGAGAATGAAAATAAGGAATTCATTTTTTTATCACAATAAAATGAAAAAGCAATATTAAAAAACAATACAGATGCAATATGTGGATAAATGAAATGCTCACTACTATAGAAAAAACTGGAAAGAAATAATCTGCAGATCAGAAAGTTCACTTTAGTAAAGAAAACCTGACAAATATTAGGTCATACTCTACAGGCATTATTAAAACTCAATACTAAAGAAGAACTCCTAAAAGCATTGAGTCAGAAAACATACATCAGTAATAAATGTATACAGTCTACAGAGTTTGGAAGTAACAAGGATGTTAGCCAAGAATTCTCCACTAAATCAAGCTACATATCTGTTGTCACAGGAGTAGCTATTCTCAAATATATAAAAGTTCAGGACGTGTATCAAACACATATACTTCCTAAAATTTTTGTTTAAAAAATGTAGTCTAGCTAACTAAAAAAGTGAGTAACAGTAAGAAGTCATAAAAACTAAAAAACTACAGGAAAAAAGCACCAGTAGTAATCAATAAACTTATTTATACATGCAATTATTTATTTAAATAGCTGTGGTAAACATGATTATAAAACCAAATGTAATTGTTGTAATCCTTCAAAGAAAGCTACACTATGTAGTAATAATAATAATAATTTAATGACTATAAACTTGAATGAAAAGAACACACAAACACAAACTGCTGATTAGGCTAATAATATAGTTAATATTTTGTTTTGTTTTCAGTTTCACAGGAAGAAAAAAGGCAAACTATCATTAGAAAATAATATAAATAAGGGGATTCAAAATGGAGTCTCATCAGTAATCACCACACTATTTCCCTCTAGCATCTTACTGCTTGAAAAAGTAGGTACTGCAGTTTGAATTAGGGATTCTGGTGCTCTGAACAGCTCACTGAGTCAGAGTGCACCAAACTCAGAGGAGTAGAATTAGAAAGGAGAAAGAGGGGAAAAAATAACAAGATCAGAAGATCTATTCTGCGGATCGCTGACAGGCAGCTGAGAAAGGCCATCGGAGACTTCCCTGGGGCAGCACTGACCGGCAGGCAAGAAAGGCCATCCAAGACCTCCCTGGGTTAAGGAAGAAGACATAACACACCAACATACCAGCGACCACACCATCATACCAGCGATCACCCCAAGGATCTACCTTCAGCACCTGATTTTATCGGTAACTGGATCAGCTAAATGCAGACAGGCATGTTCAGCGCCACTGAAACCAGAACAGAGTCCATTGGTGCTTCAGGAGGGCAGGCCAGGGGAGGGGCCCCCACAGCAGGTCACCGATCAGGCTTGAGTCAGCTTAGTGGCACTCAGAGGCCTGTGCTTGACTTTATCAGTAATATTGGGATGACAGATTACTAGCAGGCACTCTCCCGACTCCAGTGCTGCTGAAACCGAGCGGATCGGTGGCACTGACGGTGGGTGGTGGACCCACAGAGGAACTCCTGAGGTGGATCATGGTCTGGGCCAGTTGGGCTGGTGCCACAGGAGAGCGGTCCCAGAGAGAGGAAACCCCACTGCGGATTGCAGAGCCGGGCAGTTGTCTTGGGTCAGCTTTTTGGCTCAGAGGGCCTCGGAAGCAGGACTTTTACATGTGTCTGAACCTGGCAGAGAGTGGCAATCCCCTAACAACTGGGGTCTTTGCTGAAATTGAGCTGTGGGCCTGTGAATAATATTGTCATTAGCAGCCCACTCAAAGCTCTAGAAACTGCCCCTAGCAACAGGAAGCTTTCCTTCTTCCACTCTTCCACTTGCACCTTCTCTGTCAATAACTTCACTCATCCAATTGAAGAAACCATATTCAGCCACCATAATACCTCCCAGTTCGAACTCCAAACACTTTTTACAACAAACAGAAACCCATATCCACATTCCACGCAGTGATTCCACCATCACAAAGAAAACTGCAGAACAACCCAGCATACCTGAATTAATAACTAAAAAATAAAAAATAAAATACACCAACTTCACCTATTCAAAATATTAAACCATAAAACCAAGACAAAACAAATCAACACATAATCAACAGTTAAAGACAACCTCAAAATGTCTAGGAAACAGAGTTCCGGCAAGATGGCGGAGTAGGCAGAAAGACTGCACAGA
>NW_006921827.1:4439719-4450814 GCF_000298275.1 Orycteropus afer afer | reverse complement strand
ACTATGGGGAGGAAGTGGGAGGGGAGCTGTTGCATTGTGGTAAACTGTGGTCAATGACATGACACAAAGTATATGTGAACTGCTGTATGAAAAGTGAATTTGCTCTATAAATCTTCACCCAAATCACAATAAATAAAAAATAATAATAATAATAAAAATGAAAATAAAACTCAAAGATTTGGGAAATAAAAATGTCTAGGAAACAACAGACAACCTCAAATCAAACAAAAAAACAGGACAAGCCATTAGAAGCAAAACCACAAACAAAGGTCTCATTAAAAATGGAGGAAGAAGAGGCAACAGAATTATCTGAGAAGGAATTTAGAAGATATGTTTATAAAGCTTTACAAGAGCCTAAGGAAACTCCAAACAGAAGCAAGGAGAAAACAGGCAGTTCCCTGGAAGAACTCAGGAAAATCATTCAAGAACAAAATAACAAGATTAATGCACAATCAGAAATCATACAAAAAAAAGCAGTTAGAAAACCAGAAGATGAATACCAAAATTAGAGAATTACACAACCAGTAGAAGCACAAAACAGTAGGTTAGAACTGGCTGAAGAACGCATATCGCAACTAGAAGACAAATCCCTATACAGCAGCCTAAGAATTATATGCAATGACATGAGAAGAAACCACATAAGACTCATTGGAATTCCAGAACAAGAAGAGGTGAAAAAAAACACTAAGAAAATAGTAGAAGACTGCTAACAGAAAACATCCGCCATATCATGTAAGAAGAAAAGATATTTCTCCAGGAAACTCATAAAACCCAACACAAGATAGATCCCAAGAGAAAAACACTGAAGCACATTATAATCAAACCTTCCAAAACCAAAGACAAAGAAAAAATTTTGAGAGCTGCCTGGGACAAAAGAAATGTTACTTATAATAACCAAACAGTTAGGCTGAGCTCTGATTACTCAGCAGAAACCATGCAGGCAAGAAGGCAGTGGGATGGCATATATAAAACACTGAAGGAAAAGAACTTCCAACCAAGAATGCTATATCCAGTCAAATTATCCACCAAATAAGAAGGCGAAATCAAGGCATTCTCAGACAAACAGAAATTAATGGATTTTGTGAAAACCAGACCAACCCTACAAGAAATGTTTAAGGAAGTTCTTCCAATTGAAAACCCACAACAGAGATCAACAAAATCAGGATATGTGGTGGCATCAACACTAAAACCAAATCAGAAATAGAAATTCCAAATAAGACCAGAAAACACTGTACACTAAAAACCAAGGAAGTCAATCAGCACACAACAACAGCAACTGTACTATCAGAAGGAATAAAACTTCTAGGTACAAACTTCCAAATGGAGAGGAAAACAGGACAAAGTCTTCACAGTACACACTGCTCTAAAAATGTAGGGACAAAAATGTACTCCAAGGTAACCACAGGAAAAGTAACAATCACCCTAAGCATCCAAAAGAAAGGAAAACATATGGGTTTAATAAACACAAAACCAACAATTAAGAAGAAAATGGAGAAAGCACTAGCCAACAAACCGAACTCTGTACAGAAAAGGATATGGAACAAGGAAACACCAACAACATGACAAAAAACACAATAGAATGACAGCAATCAATTCATATCTACCACTAATCACACTCAATGTAAATGGACTAAATGCACCTATCAAGAGAAAGAGAGTGGCAGACTGGATAAGAAAAGACGACCCATCGATATGCTGCCTATAAGAGACCCACCATAGACACAAAGATAAAAACAAATTAAGAGTTAAGGGATGGAAAAAAAAATACACCAAACCAATGGAAACCAAAAAAGAGCAGGAGTGGCAATATTAATTTCTGATAAAATAGACATTAAGGTGAATACATCATAAGAGACAAAGAAGGGCATTATATGATGTTGAAAGAGTCAACTGACAAAGGGGACATTATAACAATAAATATTTATGCACCCAATGAAAGTGCTGCAAATATGTGAAGCAAATATTAATTGAATAAAAGGGATAATAGACAACTCTACAATAGTAGTAGGAGACTTTAACACACCACTTTCAAAGAGGGACCGGTAACTAGAAAGAAACTCAGCAAAGATACAGAAGAACTCAACAATACATTCAACCAACTTGACCTCATACACATATACAGAGCATTTCACCCAACAAAAGCACAATTCATATTCTTCTCCAGTGCACATGGATCCTTCTCTAGAATAGACTATATGTTAGGACATAAAACAAGCCTCAATAAATTCAAAAGCATTGAAATACTAGAAAGCATCTTCTTGGAGCACAATGCTATAAAATCAGAAAATAATAATAGGAAGAGAAAGGAAAAAACATCACACATATGCAAGCTGAACAATTCACTGCTCAAAAACTACTGGGTAATAGAACAAATAATAACTGAAATAAAAAAGTTCCTAGAAACAAATGAGAATGAAGATACATCATACCAGAATCTATGGGACACAGTGAAAGCAGTACTCAGAGCACAGTTTATAGTAATAAAGCATACATCAACAAAGAGGAAGAAACAAAATCAACACTCTAACTCATCAACTCTAACAACCAGAAATAGTACAACAAAAGAATCCTACAGCATCTGGAAGCAAGGAAATAATAAAAACCAGAGCAGAAATAAATGAAACAGAAAACAAAACAAAAAAAAAAAGAGAGAAAATCAACAAAACAAAAAGCTGGTTCTTCAAAAAGATTAATAATGTTGATAAAACATTGGCAGATCTAACAAAACAAAAGAAAGGGAAGACGCAAATCACAAGAATTGTAAACAAAAAGGGTGTCATCACAACAGAACCAACTGAAATAAAAAAGATAATGACAGAATATTATGAAAAACTGTACTCCAACAGAAGAGATGGACAAGTTTCTAGAATCACAAGCCCTATCTAACCTATCCCACTCAGAGACAGAATGCTTGAACAGACCCATAACAAAAGAAGAAATTGAACAGGTCGTAAAAAAAAAAAAAACTTCCCACAAAGAAAAGCCCTGGCCCTGACGTCTTCACTGCAGAATTCTATCAAATATTCTATCAGAATTGCTACTCAAGCAATTTCAGAGCACAGAAAAAGATGGAATACTCCCAAACTCATTTTATGAAGCAAGCATAACACTAATACCAAAACCAGGGAAAGTCACTGCTAGAAAGGAAAACTACATACCAATATCCCTCATGAACATAGATGTAAAAATCTTCACAAAATCCTAGCCAACAGAATCCAACAACATATCAAAAAAATCATACATCCTGACTAAGTGGGAGTTATACAGGGTATGCAAGGGTGGTTCAACATCAGAAAAACAATGAATGTAATCTACCACATAAACAAAACGATACAAAAGAACTATATGATTATATCAATTGATGCAGAAAAGGTACTTGATAAAATCCAACATCCATTCCTGTTCAGAACTCTCAGCAAAACAGTGATAGAAGGGAAATTCCTCAACATAATAAAGGGTATATATGCAGAGCCAACATCTAACATCATTATTAATGGAGAAAGACTCAAGGTATTCCCCTTATGAACGGGAACCAGGTAGGGATGCCCTCTATCACCTCTTCTATTTAGTTTTGGCCAGGCCAATAAGGCAAGAAAGAGAAATAAAAGGCATACAAATTGGCAAAGAGGAACTAAAACTATCTCTAATTACAGATGATATGATCCTGTACATAGAAAACCCAAGGGACTCAATGAAGAAAAACGAAAAAAAAACTACTGGAACTAATAGAGAGGTTCAGCAAAGTGGCAGGATACATGGCCAACATATAAAAATGTTGGATTCCTCTACACCAACAAAGAGTCTTCTGATAAAGAAATAGGGGAAACAATACCATTTACTATAGCTACTAAAGGGATAAACTATCGAGGAATAAACTTCACCAGACACAAAAGACCTATACAAAGAAAACTATAAAACACTGCTATAAGAGACACAAGGGCACTACATAAATGGAAGAACCTATCTTGTTCAAGGATAGGTAGAATAAATATTGTGAAAATGTCAATATGACCTAAAGCAATCTACACATTTAATGCAATCCCAATCCAGATTCCAACAAAATTTTTTAAGGACATGGAAAAAACAATTACTAATTTCATATGGAAGGAAAGAGACCTCGGATAAGCAGAGCACTTCTGAAGAAAAACAAAGTAGGAGGTCTCACACTCCCAGATCTTAAGAACTACTTACTATACAGCCACAGTAGTCAAAACAGCATGGTATTGGTACAATGATAGACAGACAGACCAATGGAACAGAATGAAAGTCCAGATATAGACCCATCCATCTATGGGGAACTGATCTTTGACAAAGGTCCAAAACCCATTAAATGAGGAAGAGGCAGCCTCTTTAACAAATGGTGCTGGCAAAACTGGATATCCACCTGCAGAAAAATGAAACAAGACCCACACCTCACTATACACACAAAAACAAACTCAAGCTGGATCAAAGACTTAAATGTAAAATCCAAAACTATAAAATTCATCAATGATAAAATAGGGGCAAATCTCAGAGCCCTAATTTATGGTATAAATAGACTATCAACCATAACCCAAAATTTGTAGGAGATAGAAGAGAAGCTAGATGACTGAGATCTTTTAAAAAGTATATTCTAATGTGCATTGAAAGACTTCGTCAAAAGGGTAAAAAGAGAACCTACAGACAGATTGGGAGAAAATATTTGCCTATGATATATCTGATAAGGACTTATCTCTAAAATCTATAGAAAAGTTCAACACCTCAACACCAAAAAGGCAAATAACCCAATTCACAAATGGGCCAAAGACTTGAATAGACACTGCACCAAAGAACATACACAGGCAGCCAACAAACACATGAGAAATTGCTTGCTATCATTAATCGTTGTTGTTGTTGTTGTTGTTGTTGTTGTTATATGCCGTCGAGTCGGACCTGACTCATAGTGACCCCTCCTTGGGTTTCTGAGGCAGTACCACTATGGAAGTAGATTGCCTCATCTTCCTTCCAAGGAGTGGCTGATGGGTTTGAATTGCCAGCCTTCTGGTTAGCAGTCAAGTGCCTTAAGCACTATGCTACCTGAGCTCCTTCATTAATCATTGCTGTTGTTGTTGTTGTTATGTGCCGTCGAGTCGAGTCGGCCTTGACTCATAGTGACGCCTCCTTGGGTTTCCGAGGCAGTATCACTATGGAAGTAGCTTGCCCCATCTTCCTTTGGAGGAGTGGCTGGTGGGTTTGAACCACCAGCCTTCTGGTTAGCAGTCAAGTGCCTTAGGCACTATGCTATCAGAGAGAGACGCAAATCAAAACAACAATGAGATATCATCTTATTGTTGTTGTTGTTATGTGCCATCAAGTCAGACCTGACTCGCAGATATCATCTTACCCCAGCAATAATAGCAAACTTCAACAGGTCAGAAAATAATAAATGCTGACGAGGCTGCGGAGGGATTGGAACTCTTGTGCACTGTTGGTGGAATTGTAAAATGGTACAACCATTGAGGTAAACAGTATGGCGTTTCCTTAAAAAACTGAAAATAGAAGTACCATTTGACCCAGCAATTCCATTACTACGAATATATCCTAAAGAGGTGAGAGAAAGCACACAAACAGACATATGTACACCTATGTTCATCACAGCACAATTCACTATAGCAAAGAGATGGAAACAACCATCAATGGACGAGTGGATAACCAAATTATGGTACATGCACACAACGGAATACTATGCTACATTAAAGAAAAATGAGGTATCCATGAATCATCTCACAATGTGGATGAACCTAGAGGACATTATGCTGAATGAAATAAGTCAATTGCAGAAAGACAAGTACTGTATGAGCCCATTACTATAAAAAGACAAAGAAGGGTTTGCTTGGGAAAGGAAACTCATTTTGTAGTTTATCTTGGTAGAGAGGGGAGGGGAAGGATTAACTTCGGGCTAGTCGGGGCCCACATACAGACGTGGGTAGGGGTAGGTATATACGGAAAGAATCTGTGACCACCATGATAACATTAGGAAAAGGGAGGATACCAAATTGTGCACGTAAGATATAAATGACAGATGCTAATACCAACCAATATGTCCACAATACTGCCATTAACACCAAACACCAGGCTACAAATAAACACTTAAACACCTGAGAGGATCACATGGAGGTCAGTGAACAGGAGTATACGCTAGACCAAGGATAGATTCAGCTGAGGCTAATCTTGCACAGACACCAGTGATACAAAATACCTGCAATCCTTACAGAAACAATAGAAGACAGACACAGAGTAATCCCACAAAGACCACCAGACATTATGGGAGAGAGTTTAAATAGATCTACCATCTCAGGACCATAGTACTGGGGGACACCAGACTCAACTTGCACAACAAAATACATAAAAGCCTTCTTCCTCATCATGCACTGGTGAGTAGCGACTAGGGTCTTAAAAGCTTTCAAGCGGCCATCTAAGATGCAGCTAACAGTCTCCTAGCATTGGAAGCAAAGAAGAATGCAAAAAGCGGGGGGAGGGTATTTGGAAGCAATCAGCCATAGGACATTATGGTGCTCCAGAACAGAAGAAATACATGGTGCCCAGCTACCAATGCCAACCACTCAGGAAAGGATCAAATCTGGACATCTTGGATATAGAGTGGGAGGAAAAACGTGGAACAAAATCCAAAAACAATAATGACTAGAATTACTGGTCAGATGAAATCTGATGAGACCCCAATATTATGGCCCTGTAATACATTCTGTGCCTGGAATAAAAAGTATCCCCAGGGGCTGGCTGTCAGCCCAATAGTTAACAAGATGTACATGCAAACCACTCAACCCATGATGACGCACCCACATACTCTATGGTAATACATCCCTTAGAGCAATAGACCATGGGACACCAGAGGACCAACATTTAATTTGAGGAAATGCAGAACCAACATGAGTGCATAAATATGAGGGGCACAGGGGGAGGGTTACAGGGTAGGAAGAAGAAGAGACTGGGTTAGGGTTAGACATGGTAAATGGGGAGTGAAACTAAATGTACCCATAATGCTGAATGTAAAAACAAGCTCTTAAAAAATAATAATAATATAAATAAAGCCAAGCATACATTATAAAATAAATGTAAGTGAAATAAATTAACATACATTAATATCTGCCTATACCCACTCTAGTGGTGCAGTGAGTGGTTAAAGCATTTGGTTGCTAACCAAAAGGTGGGCAGTTTAAACACACAAGCTGCTCCACAGAAAAAAGATTTACAGCCTAAACCCCAAGGGGCAGTTCTACTCTGTTGTATAGGGTCGTCCTATGTCAGAATTGACTCAGTGGTAATGGGTTTGGTATATTTTTTTAATAGTTGGCTCTCAGTTTGTCGTACTGTGATGGCTTGCATGTTGCTGTGATGCTGGAAGCTATGCTACTGGTATTTCAAATACTAACAAGTTCACTCATGGTCAACAGGTATCAGTACAGCTTGAAGATTAAAACAAACTAGGAAGAAGGACCCAGAAATCTACTTCTAAAAAAAACTGACCAGTGAAAATATGAATAGCAGCAGAGCAATTTGATGCCCCTCAGGTCGGAACACTTAATCACAACTCAAATACAACTGGGGAAGGGTTGACTCCTCAAAGTTACAGTTAACCACAAAGACGTAGACAGAGTAGAGCATTTGGTATTTTAATTTGCTGATGTGGCATGACTCAAAATAAGAAAACTGAGCTGCAAATATCCATTAATAATCGAAACATGGTATGTATGAAGTATCAATCTAGGAAAACTGGAAGTTATCAACAATGAAATAGAACACATAAAAGATCAATATGTGAGGCGTTGTTGTTGTTGTTGTTGTATGTCCTCAAGTCGGACCCGACTCATAGTGGCCTCGCCTTGGATTTCCGAGGTAGTATCACTACAGAAGTATATTGCCCAACCTTCCTTCCGAGGAGTGGCTGGTGGGTTTGAATCGCCAGCCTTCTGGTTAGCAGTTAAGTGCCTTAGGCACTGTGCTACCAGAGCTCCTATGCTAGGCATTAGTGAGTTGAAATGCACTGGCATTGGCCATTTTGAATTGCACAATCATATGATCTACAATGCCAGGAATGAAAATTAAAGAGGAATGACATTGCATTCATCATCAAAAGAACATTTCAATATCTATTCTGAAGTACAGTGTTGGCACTGATAGGATAATATCCACACACCTATAAAGAAGACCAGTTAATATGACTATTATTTAAATTTACACACCAATCACTAAGCCCAAAGGTGAAGAAATTGAAGATTTTTACCAACTTCTGTAATCTGACCTGGATCAAACTTGCAATCAAAATGCATTGATAATTACTGGTGATTGCAAATACCAACATTGGAAAAAAAGGAAAAGGATAGCTAATTGGAAAATATGGCTTTGGTGATAGAAATGATGCTGGACACTGAATGATAGAATTTTACAAGACCAAGGACTTATTCATTGCAAATATTTTTATACTACAACATAAATGGTGACTATACATATAAACATCACCAAATGAAATAAGGAAGAAAGAAATCAATGACATCTATGGAAAGAGATGATAAAGTTCCTGAAAATCATCAGTAAGAACCAAGCCAGGGGTTGATCACGAACAGATGATCAATTGCTCATATACGAGTTCAATTTGAAGCTAAAGAAAATTAAAACAAGTATGACCCTGAATATATCCCAGCAAAATTTAGATGTGGTTGTTGTTGTTGTGTGCTGTCGAGTCGGCCCCGACTCACAGCGACCCCTCCTTGGGTTGCCGAGGCTGTATCACTATGGAAGTAGATTGCCCAACCTTCCCTCTGAGGAGTGGCTGGTGGGTTTGATGCACCAGCCTTCTGGTTAGCAGTCAAGTGCACTGAACGTTACTAACCAAAGATCAGACAAGTTATTGTTGTTGTTGTTGTTGTTATGTGCCATCAAGTTGGACATAAAGGATATCAAAGAAAGCAAAAGGTCATTAAAAAGACAGGGAAGAAAAAAAGACCAACACAGATGTCAGAAGAGACACTGAAACTTGCTCTTGACCACAGACTAGCTAAAACAAATGGAAGAAATGATTAAAGAGCCAGAGAAGGTTTCAAAGGTTGGCTCATGAAGACGATGTGAAGTATATAATGAAATGTATAAACACCTAGAGTTAGAAAAAACAAAATGGAAGGATATGATCCTATTTCTCCAGCTGAAAGAACTGAAGAAAAAAATTCAAGCCTTGAATTGCAATACTAAAAGATTTTTTGTGCAAAATACTGAACAACACAAGAAGCATCAAAAGATGGAAGAAACATACAGTCACTGTATCAAAAAGAATTGATCGATGTTTAAATATTTCAATGAGTAGCATATGATCAACGATTGAATGAAAAAGTCCAACTTGTACTTAAGAAAGACACTGGTAAAAAACAAGTTTCCAGGAATTGATGTAACAGTAATTAAGATATTTCAACAAACACATGTAATGCTGGAATCACTCACTTGTCTATGCCAACAAATATGGAAAACAGCTAATGAGCCAACTGACTGGAAGAAATCCATATTTATTCCCTTTTCAAATAAAAGTGATCCATAAAGACGTAGACAGAGTAGAGCATTTGGTATTTTAATTTGCTGATGTGGCATGACTCAAAATAAGAAAACTGAGCTGCAAATATTTCTGCAAACAGAAAGTGGAAATATTGAACAATATTGTTAATATTACACACAAGTACAAGTTTGCTGAAGAGAAATCAAAAAGATCACAGAAGTACATAGACAAGGAACTGCCAGAAATTCAAGGCCGATTCAGAAGACATCGAATGAGGGGTATCATTGCTGATGTCAGATGGATCTTGGCTGAAAGCAGAAAATACCAGAGAGATGTTTATCTGTGTTTCATTGACTATGCAAAGGCATTCAGCTGTGTGGATCATAACAAAGTATAGACAACATTATGAAGAATGATAATTTCAGAACAATTAATTGTGCTCATGAAGAACCTGTACATAGACCAAGAGGCAGCCATTCAAACAGAACAAGAAGATACTGCATAGTTTAAAATCAGCAAAGGTGTGAGTCAGGACTGTATCCTTTCACCACAGTTATTCAATCTGTATGCTAAGCAAACAGTCTGAGAATCTGAACTATAAGAAAAATAATATAGCATGAGGATTTCAGAAATAATTATTAATAACTTACAACATGCAGATGATACAACTTTGCTTTCTGATAGTGAAGAGGACTTGAAGAACTTGATAAAGATTAAACACTACAGTCTTCAGTACCTCAGCATAAAGAAAACTAAAATCCTCACAACTGGACAAATAGATAACATTATGATCAACAAAGAAAAGATCGACTTTGTCAAGGATTTCGTTTTACTTGGATCCACAATCAATGCCCGTGGAAACAGCAGTCAAGAAATAAAACAATGTATTGCATGGAGCAAACCTGCTGCAAAAGACCTCTTTAAAGTGTTAAAAAGTAAAAATGTCACCATGAAGATGAAAGTGCACCTGACCCAAGCCGTGGTATTCAATCGTATCACATGCACACAAAAGACAGACAATGAGTAAGGAAGACCAAGGAAGAACTGTGCTTTTGAATTATAATTGTAGAAAAGAATACTGAATACCATGGATTGCCAGAAGAACAAAAACAAATATATCTTGGAGGAAGTACAGCCAGAATGCTTCTTTGTAGAGAGGATGGTGAGATGTCATCTTAGGTACTTTGGACTTACTAACAGGAGGAACTGATTCCTGGAGAACATCATCATGGTTGGTAAAATGGAGGGTCAACAAAAAAGAGGAAGACCTTCAATGAGATGGATTGCCACAGTGACTACAATAAGGGCTCAAGCATAGGAATTTTTGTGAGTATGGTACATGACTGGGCAGCATTTCATTCTGTTGTACACTGGCTCACTATGAGTCAGAACTGACTCAATGGCATTGTGATAGTTGGGGTTGTGTGTCAGCTTGGCTGGACCACAATTCTGAGTGATTTAAGCAGTTGTGATGTGGTTATTCCCATGATGAGATCAGATGTATATGTTTTGAGCAGCCAATCCACTGAAAGGGTGTTTCCCTAGGGGTGTGGCTTACTTCTAAAATATCCATATCCA
>NW_006921827.1:4433466-4437319 GCF_000298275.1 Orycteropus afer afer | reverse complement strand
AATGGTCCCTTCTTACAACATGACCAAAATAGGTGAGATGAAGTCTGGCCATTCTTGCTTCCAAGACTGTTGATTAGGGAAAAGGAAATAATAAGACTTTTCGGGGGTTACTGGATACTGGCTCTGAACTGACACTAATTCCAGGAGACCCGAAGCATCACTGTAGCCCACCAGTCAGAGAGGGGGCATACAGAGGTCATTATTAATAGAGTCTTAGCTCAGGTGCACCTCAAAGTGGATCCTGTGGGTCCCTGAACCCATCCTGTAGTGATTTCCCCAGTTCCAGAATGCATAACTGGAATAGGTATTCTCAGAAATTGGCGGAATTCCTACATTGGATCCCTTACATGTGAAATAAGGGGCTATTATGGTAGGAAAAGCCAAATGGAAGCCATTAGAACTGCCTCTACATAGAAAAATAGTAAACTAAAAGCAGTACAGTGTCCCTGGAGGGATTGCAGAAATTACTGCCACCATCAAGGACTTAAAGAGGGTGGTGATTCCCACCACATCCCCATTTAATTCACTTATTTGGTCCTTGAGAAAAACAGATGGAGCTTGGAGAATGACAGTGGATTATCATAAAGCTTAATCAGGTGGTGACTCCAATTGCAGCTGCTGGTACTGATGTGGTTTCATTGCTTGAGCAAATTAGTACATCTCCTGGTACTTGGTGTACAGCTATTGATCTGGCCAATGCCTTTTTCTTGATACCAATTTCAAAGGACCATCAGAAGTAGTTTGCCTTCAGCTGGCAAGGCCAACAATACACTTGCACAGTGCTTCCTCAGAGGTATATAAGCTCCCAGCACTATGTCATAATTTAGTCTGTAGGGCTCTTGATCGCCTTTCCCTTCCACAATGCATCATATTGGTCCATTATGTTGATGACATTATGCTGACTGGACCTAGTAAGGAAGAAGTATTGATGACTTTCAACTCAGTGGTGCATACAAAAGGGTGGGAAATTAACCCAAGAAAAATTCAGGCACCTTCCCCTCAGTGAATATTCTAGGGGTCCAGTGGTGTGTGACATTTCAAGATATTCCTACTAAAGTGAAGGATTAAGTTATTGTATCTAGCTTCACCCACAACTAAAAAGGGAGCACAACATCTGGTGGACCTCTTTGAATTTGGGGGCAACATATCCCTCATTTGGGTGTGTTGCTTCAGCCTATTCATCAAGTGACTCAGAAAGCTGTTAGTTTTGAGTGGAACCCAGAACAACAGAAGGCTCTGCAACAGGTTCAGGCTGCCCTGCAAGCTGCTCTGCCACTTGGGCCATATGATCCAGCTGATCTAGTGGTGCTCAAAGTGCCTGTAGCAGAGAGAGATGTATTTGGCATGTCCCTATTGGTGAACTGCTATGCAGACCCTTGGAATTTTGGAGCAAAGCCCTGCCATCCTCTGCAGATAACTACTCTCCTTTTGAGAAACAGCTTTTGGCTTGTTACTAGGCTTTCAGTAGAGACTGAACGCCTAACCATGGACCACCAAGTAACCATGAGGCCCAAGCTGCCCATCATGAATTGGTGTTGTCTGACCCACAGAGTCATAAAGTTGGATGTGCACAGCAGCACTCCATCATTAAATGGAAGTGGTACATAAGAGATTGGGCTCAAGCAGGACCTGAAGGGACAAGAAGTTGCATGAGGAAGTGGCCCAAATGCCTATGGTCTCCACTCCAGTCACATTACCTTCCCTCTCCTAGTCTGCACCTATGGCCTCATGGAGAGTTCCTTATGATCAGTTGACTAAGGAAGAGAAAACGCGTGCCTGGTTTACAGATGGTTCTGCGCAATATGCAGGTACCACTTAGAAGTAGATAGCCGTGGCACTGTAGCCCCTTTCTGGGACTTCCTGAAGGACAGTGATAAAGGGAAATCCTCCCAATGGACAGAACTTCAAGCTGTGCATCTGGCTGTTCACTTTGCATGGAGCAAGAAATGGCCAGATGTATGACCGTATATGGATTCATGGGCTGTAGTCAATGGCTTGGCTGTATCATCTGAGATGTGGAAGGAGCATGACTGGAAAATTGGCAACAAGGATAAATGGGGAAAAGGTATGTGGACAGATTTCTCTGAATGGACCAAGTAAAAACATTTGTTTCTCATGTGAATGCCCATCAAAAGGTGACATCAGCAGAGTAGGACTTTAACAACCAGGTAGATAGGATGACATGTTCTGTGGAAACCAGTCATCCTTTTTCCCCAGCTACTTCTATCATTGCCCAGTGGGCTCATGAACAAAGTGGCCATGGTGGCAAGGATGGAGATTATGCATGGGCTCAGCACCATGGCCTTCCACTTACCAAGGCTGAATTGGCTACTGCCACCGTTGAATGCCCAATCTGCCAGCAGCAGTGACCAACACTGAGTCTGCGATATGGAACCATTCCTTAGGGTGATCATCCACAGCAATGTGGTGGCAAGATGATTACATTGGACCACTTCTATCATGGAAAGGACTGTGTTTTGTTCTTACTGGAATAGATACTTTCTGGATATGGATTCACCTTCCCTGCACACAATGCTTCTGCCAAAACTACCATCTATGGACTTACAGAATGCTTTATCCACCATCATGGTATCCTACACAGCATTGCTTCAGATCAAGGAATTCACTTCACAGCAAATGAAGTGCAGTAATGGGCCTATGCTCATGGAATTTACTGGTCTTACCATGTTTCCCATCATCCAGAAGCAGCTGGCTTGACAGAACAACGGAATAGCCTACTGAAAACATAATTATGGCACCAGCAGGGTGGCAATACCTTGAAGGGTTAGGGCAATGTGTTCCAGGAGGCTGTATATGCTCTAAACCAGTGTCCAATATATGGTGCTGTGTCTCCAATCGCCATGATTCACGGATCCAGGAACCAAGGGGTGGAAACAGGAGTGGTACCACTCACTATTACCCCTAGTGACGCTCTCAAAAAAGTTTTGCTTCCTATCCCTGCTACCCAATGTTCTGTGGGTCTAGAGATCTAAGTCCCAAAGGGGGAACACTCTCACCTGGAGATACAATATTGATTGCATGGAACTGGAAATTAAGAATGCCACCCAGCTATCTTGGCTTCCTCATGCCTCTGGATCAACAGACAAAGAAGGGCATTACTGTACTGTCTGGTGTGACAGATCCTGATTACCAAGGGGAAATTGGATTGATATTACATAATGGAGGTAAAGAAGAATATGTCTAGAATACAGGAGATTCTTTAGGACATCTCTTAGTACTACCATGCCCTGTGATTAAAGTCAATGAAAAACTATAGCAACCCAATTCTGATATGACTACTAATGGCCCAGACCCTTCAGGAATGAAGGTTTGGGTCACCCCACCAGGCAAAGAACCACAACCAGCTGAGGTGCTTGCTGAGGGCAAGGGAAATATGGAATGGGTGGTGGTAGAAAGCAGTTCTGAATATCAGCTACAACCACATGACCAGTTGCAGAAATGAGGACTGTGATTGTTATATTTCTTCATTGCATGTGTGCAACAAATATTTTAGTTTTCTTCTGTTATGAACTGTGAAATGTAAAAAAGGTTAATGCACTTCGGTTGTATGCATGTTAGAGTATCATGTTAGGCACAAATATGACTTTATAATTGTCCTTATTTAGAGATTATATGTGGTTAAGGAGATGTGTACCACTGCCAAGTTGACAAGGGGTGAATATTCTGATCGTTGCAGTTGTGTGTCAACTTGGCTGGACCATCATCCTGAGTGGTTTAAGCAGTTGTGATGGGTTATTCCCATGGTGAGATCAAACATATATGTTTTGAGCAGCCTATCCGCTGAAAGGGAGTTTCCCTAGAGGTATGGACTGCTTCCTATATATATATATAT
>NW_006921827.1:4427189-4432656 GCF_000298275.1 Orycteropus afer afer | reverse complement strand
GTTTGAACTGCTGATATTCTGGTTAGCAGCCAAATGTCTAACTCACTATACCACCAGAGCTCCTACTTGCCCTTTAATGAAGGATTTCAAACCAGTTTAGTCATAGTCAGTAAAGTAAAACAGGAACAGATCAGAATTTTTAGTTTGCGTGATTTATCAAAATTGGAATGGGAAAAATTATGAGTATAAGACCTGTAATGAGAGACTCAGACAAGGGGCAGTGAGCACTTTCCCTGCCTGATGTGTGAGACTGAATTATAGGCAGGATTCTGAAGAGGTACACACCTTCAAAATAGGTCAGTAGCCTCTTTAAGCAGGACCAAAGCATCTCAGAGCAGGGTGCTATCTTCATTGAAGCACTGCTTTAACATTATGTAAATTTGCCTCACTTTGAAATGACTGAACCAACAACAACTGGCAAGAAATTCTTCACCACAATCACCTTCACTTGCTGCATATGCACCTTTTAAGTCACTGAAAATGTATGGTTTCTTTTCTTGCACTAAAGTAAGGCTAAATAAGAACCATATGCACCTGTTCCAACTTAATTATAAATTCTTAAAAGACACAGTTTAGGGACAGATCTCATTCATAATCCAAGGACTATCTGTACGTCCAAAATGAAAAAATTTTAGTCACTGTATGACTCACAATAACATGAGTAGCTTTTAACTTAAATACAACAAATTTACTATCTATTCTCACTAATAGTAGCATCAGGAAAACTCAGAGAAATGCTCCCTTGCTTTCCTATTTTCCCATCAGTACTATAAATAATTATAATTATACTCTTCAATGAACCTGAACCTTAGGAAAATCAATGGAAATCTAAAGATCTCGCCTTTCATCCCAACTTGAGCATCATAAAAATTTTAAACAAATAAAAAGAAAATCTTAAACTAATTGTAGGAAATTACCTACACATATATACATAGAATTTGACTATCTAGAACAACATAGTAAGGTAGGTGAAATACAGTAGAAATCCCTAAATTAGAGATAAGTAGATTTAAGCAAACTTCTGAATGCACTTTAACAAGACAGTGACAGTGCAAAACTATCATCTTTTGACTTGTTTGTCTTACCAAATAAAAGAAAATAAGAAGCGGTCAAAAAACAACCTTATAAAACAAGCACCAATACATGATGGTCTCATCCAATAAAACAGATGTAAAGAAACAACAGGAAAAGGGGAAGAAAAGAGCCTGAATTTTTGGCTCTTAAATAGTATTAAGAGTTTATCAAAATCAGGGCACCTATGTTTATACGCAAGAATAAAATGCACTTCAGACAAATTCTTAGAAGCACATAACCTACCCAAACTGACTCAAGAGTAAACAAGAGCCACACAGACTCATAACAAGTGAAAAGATCAAATCAGTGATCAAAAACTTTCCATCATAAGAAAAAGTCCTGGAGCAGATGACTTCACTGCTATCTAATGTTCTACTAAACATTTAAAGAAATATTGACGTCAATACTGTAAAGTATTCCAAAAGATAGAGAGGAGGAAATACTTCCGAATTCATTTTATGATGGAAACTTAACCTTAACACCCAAAGCAGAATAAGATACCAAAAGAAAAGGCAACTACAAGTCAATATGAATACAGGTGCAAAAATTCTCAACAAAACACTAGAAACAGAATCCAACAGCATATTGAAAGAGTTATGTACCATAACCAAATGGGATTTCTTCCAAGAATGGAGGGATGTTTCAACATTAAAAAATACCAATCAACGTAAAGCATCATTGCTCAAGGGGCAAAGAGGTGGCATCTTCTGATCTCCTCTAACCACACAAGAGGAAGACAGAATCACTATCAGCATCCCAAGGCCTATTCCTGCAAGGATAGACATGCTGCCTCCCTCCAGCCATTTCACCAACCACGACACCAAAAGTTCCTCTCGCAGCACCCACCACCTCTCTGCTGGGTTCATTAATTCTCTGCAGTGGCCACACAGAATTCACAGATTATGGGGTTTTTCCGAGAAGCAACTGGCTACAATTCAAGTCCAGGAACACGCTCAATCTCTTGCAGCCAGCTGTCTCACTCAGCAGTCAGCAGTCTGTTCAGTCTTTCTCAGTAGCACATCTCTCTCAACAGCATGTCTCTCCCATGTCTCTCTCTCTCTCTCTCTCTCTCTCTCAACAAATGCCTCTCTCTCAGCAGTGAATCCCTCAGCCAGTAGTGAGAGATTCTCTCTGCCTCTATGAGGCCTCCATTTTAGACTGGCAGAGTAGCCAAAATAATGAATCTCAACATCAGAATTCTATACACCTGAGAGAGAGTGAACTTCCCAGAAGACTGCTTCCTGCTCCTCTCAACAGATATACCCTAGGTGGATAATTTTAACAACCAAGAGCTACTTAGTTGCTCATGGCAAACTCTACCATGGAGTTTACAAAGACTATGGCCAGAAAATCCATAATATATAATTTACTACACTTCAACCTATCAACAGAATATGATCATCTTTATGGATGCAAAAACACATTTGATAAAATCTGACACCATTTCTTGATGAAAATCCTAAAAAAGACTGGAACAAGACAAGAGTGCCTACTCTCACCACTTCTATTCAATAGTGTATTAGTCCTAGCCAGAACAATAAGATAAGAAAAAGAAATAAAAGTTATACAAACCAGAAAAGGAGAAATAAAATTACCTTGATTTGCAGATGATATGATCCTCTACATAGAAAATTCCAGAGTCCACAAAAAACTTCTAGAGCTAATAAAGGAATTTAGCAATGTTCAGGGCTCAAGGTTAACAAACAAAAATCAGCTGGTTTCTATACACCACAAATGACAAACCTGAAAGGAAAATCAGTGCAAGAATTCTATTTACAATAGTATCTAAGGGAAAAAAAAAAAACTAAGAATAATTCTAATCAGTGTCGTGAATGACTTATACAATGAAAATTATAAAACACTAAAAGAGATTAAAGAAGACTTAAATAAGCACAAAGATGTTCCATTTTCATGAATTAGAAGACTTAATATTGTTAAGTTTCAATACTATCCAAAGCAATCCATAGATTCAATGCAATCCCAATCAAAATAACAAAAGCCTTCTTTATAGAAATAGAAAACACTTTAAATTAAATGGAAATAGGTCCTAAATAGGTCAAACAACGTTGAAAGAGAACAAAGTAGGAGGGCCTACACTTCCCAACTTTAAAACATACTATAACAGCTACAGTAATCAAAATAGGCTGATACTCATACAACACTACATATATAGAGAAAAGGAATAAATTTGAGAGTCCAGAAATAAATCCACCCATTCATGGTCAACTGATATTTGACAGAGTTTGACAGAGGTGTTAAGTGGACTCAATGAGGAAAGAAGAGGCTCCTCAATAAATGGTGCTGGAAAAATTGGATTTCCATATGCTGAAAAATCAAACAGAATAGATGCTTCTCATCAAACACATACCAAAAAAAAAAAAAAAATCAACATGGATTAAAGATGTTTAATGTACAAATGAAAACTATAAAATTCTTAGAAAAACAAGCAGAAACAGTGCTCTCAGGCCCAGCTGTCAACAATGGATTATCTAATAACAAAGCACAAACAACCAAAAACAAAATAAATAAATGGGGGTTCATAAAAATTAAAAACTTTGTTAACCAAAAATCCTTACCAATACAACAACAGACACATAGAACAATGGAATAGAATTGAGAATCCAGAAATAGATCCATCAGATGATCTTTGACAAAGGGTTGAAATCTATTAAATGGGAAAGAGATTGCCTGTTTAACAAATGATGCCAGCAAAACTCGATATCCATTTACAGAAAAATGAAACAAGATCCATACTTCACACCATACACAAAAACTAACTCCAGATGATCAAAGACTTAAGTGTGAAACCTAAAACTATAAAGTTCCTCAAGGAAAAACTAGGGGCAAATAGGAGAGCTGGTGTTGTAGTGCCTAAGGCATTTGCCTGCTAACCAGAAATATGGCAGTTCAAACCCACCAGCCACTCCTCAGAAAGAAGACTGGACACTCGACTTCCGTAGTGATACCACCTTGGAAACCCAAGGTGGGGTGGCTATGAGTCAGACTGGACTTGATGCAGTGGTTTTTCTTTGTTGTTGTTGTTTTAAATATATGGCATAAATAGACTATCAAGCATAACCCAAAATGCACAAACAGCAGAAGAGAAACTAGATGAATGGGACCTTCTAAAAATTAAATTTTATGTGCTTCCAAAAACTTCTCCAAAAGAGTCAAAAGAGAACCGACAGATTGGGAAAAAATATTTGGCAATGCCACATCTGGCAAGTGACTTACCTCTAAAATTTATAGAAAATTCCAACACCTCAATAACAAAAATACAAATAATCCAATTTTAAAATGGGCAGAAGATATGAATAGACACTTCACCAAAAAGGATATTCAGGTGGTCAACAAACACATGAAAAAAAAAAAATGTTCACAATCATTAGCCATTAGAGAGAGGCAAATCAAAACAACAACGAGATATCATCTTGCCCCAATACTAGTAGCAAAGTTCAACAAGACAGAAAATAACAAATGCTGACGAGGATGTAGAGAGACTGGGACTCTCATACACTGCTGGTGGGATTGTCAAATGATATAACCACTGAGAAAAACAGTATAGTGATTCCTTAAAAAGCTAGAATTAGAAATACCATTTGACCCAGCCATTCCATTAGTAGGTATATATCCTAAAGAAGTGACAGCCAGGAAAAGAACAGGTATATGCACACCTATGTTCATCATAGCACTATTTACAACAGCAAAAAGTTGGCAACAACCTAGGTGCCCATTAACAAAAGAACGGATAACCAAACTATGTTACATACACACAGTGGAATACTATGCAACCCTAAAGAATAATGTAGAATCTGCAAAACACTGCATAATGTGTAAGAACTTGGAAGACATGCTGAGTGAAGTAAGTCAATCACAGAAGGACAAATAAGTTCACTATTGTAAAAGTCAAGGGAAGGTATATACAGGGAAGGAAAATTTATTTGATTACTAGGGGTGAGAGGGGAGGGTAGGCATATCGCTAGATAGGAGAGACAAGTATTGATTTGAGTGAAGGGAAGGGCAATGTAACAAACGTGAGTGATCAGCACGGTGGCACTGAGGAAGAGGAAAGCATACAGAGGTGGATGGGAGGTACAGACAACAAAGATGAACCCTTTTGCAAATACAATACTGCATTGTCAGTGATGGCAAACATTGATCTAGCGTGGACAGATGGGTGGATAGACTGAACGATTAGGTATGGCTATGCAGGTCATGCCCATGACCATGTATAGAGTTAGCAGACAATGTTTCTACAAGTGTATTTGTATGTTATGTAAGAATTTCCAGGTATAAGATGGCGGACTAGGCAGAAGGATTGCACAGACCCTCTTCAACAAAGAAAAGGGAAACCAATTAACACAGACACAGAAGATAATCTTGGACCCCTGAG